>NW_027140657.1:0-2500 GCF_036365525.1 Heterodontus francisci
CAACAGTCTGAGATGAAACCAGTCTGTTCACAACCCCGGTGTCACATTTGACCCCGAGATGAGCTTCCAACCCCATATCCATCACTAAGACAGCCTGTTTCCACCTCGGTAACATCGCCCGACTTCATCCCTGTCTCAGCTCATCGGCTACTGAAACCCTCATCTCCGCCTTCGTCACCTCCAGACTGGACTATTCCAACACACTCCTGGCCGGTCTCCCACATTCTACCCTCCGGAACCATCCGCTCAGCTTAAACTCTCCTGCCCCCATGTCCTAACTCACAGAGATACTTAAATTGGAAGGGGATGAGGAGATTGGAGGAGGTTACAGAGATAAGGAGGGTTGTAGGGACTGGAGGAGGTTACAGAGATAGGGAGGGCTGTAGGGGCTGGAGGAGGTTACAGAGATAGGGAGGGTTGTAGGAGCTGGAGGAGGTTACAGAGATAGGGAGGGTTGTAGGAGCTGGAGGAGGTTACAGAGATAGGGAGGGTTGTAGGGACTGGAGGAGGTTACAGAGATAGGGAGGGTTGTAGGGGACTGGAGGAGGTTACAGAGATAGGGAGGGTTGTAGGGATTGGAGGAGGTTACAGAGATAGGGAGGGTTATAGGGACTGGAGGAGGTTACAGAGATAGGGAGGGTTGTAGGGACTGGAGGAGGTTACAGAGATAGGGAGGGTTGTAGGGGACTGGAGGAGGTTACAGAGATAGGGAGGGTTGTAGGGATTGGAGGAGGTTACAGAGATAGGGAGGGTTATAGGGACTGGAGGAGGTTACAGAGATAGGGAGGGTTGTAGGGACTGGAGGAGGTTACAGAGATAGGGAGGGGGTGAGGTGCTCTGGAGGGATTTGAAAACAAGGATGAGAATTTTAAAATCGAGGTGTTCCCGGACTGGGAGCCAGTGTAGGTCAGAGAGTACGGGGGGTGACGGGTGAACGGGACTCGGTGTGAGTTAGAACACGGGGGCAGGAAAGTTTAAGATGAGCGGATGGTTCCGGAGGGTAGAGGGTGAACATGTCAGAGTCAGTAACAAGGGCTGTGCCTGGGCAATTCAGTTAACAAAAGATGTGCTGTGATGTCTCCAGTTTCCTGAAGACACTCAGTCCCTCTTTTCCTTACCCTGTGTAGGGCTGACACTGTCTGGAAGGAGGATCCCTTCTTCTTCATTCCCTTTTTCGGCTCCGTTGCTGAAAGAAAGAACAGCAAAAACAGAGAGGGCATCACTGCGGAGTAAAGCTCCCACTACACTGTCCCCATCAAACACTCCCTCTGCACTGTCCCCCATCAAACACTCCCTCTACACTGTTCCCCAGCAAACACTCACTCTACACTGTCCCCCATCAAATACTCCCTCTACACTGTCCCCCAGCAAACACTCCCTCTGCACTGTCCCCATCAAACACTCCCTCTGCACTGTCCCCATCAAACACTCCCTCTGCACTGTCCCCCATCAAACACTCCCACTACACTGTCCCCATCAAACACTCCCTCTACACTGTCCCCATCAAACACTCCCTCTGCACTGTCCCCATCAAACACTCCCTCTACACTGTCCCCATCAAACACTCCCTCTACACTGTCCCCATCAAACACTCCCTCTACACTGTCCCCATCAAACACTCCCTCTACACTGTCCCCATCAAACACTCCCTCTACACTGTCCCCATCAAACACTCCCTCTACACTGTCACCCATCAAACACTCCCTCTACACTGTCACCCATCAAACACTCCCGCTACACTGTCCCCATCAAACACTCCCTCTACACTGTCCCCATCAAACACTCCCTCTACACTGTCCCCATCAAACACTCCCTCTATACTGTCCACATCAAACACTCCCTCTACACTGTCCACATCAAACACTCCCTCTACACTGTCCCCATCAAACACTCCCTCTATACTGTCCCCATCAAACACTCCCTCTACACTGTCCACATCAAACACTCCCTCTACACTGTCCCCATCAAACACTCCCTCTACACTGTCCCCATCAAACACTCCCTCTATACTGTCCACATCAAACACTCCCTCTACACTGTCCACATCAAACACTCCCAGGACAGATACAGCAGATAAGATGAGACAATGAGATCATGGCTGATCTGTGATCTAACTCCATACACCCACCTTTGTCCCATATCTCTCAATATGTTTGGTTCACAAAACTCGATCAGTCTCCAGTTTAAAATTAACCATTGATCCAGCATTGATTGATATTTGTGGAAGAGAGTTCCAAAGCTCTCCCACCCTGTGTGTGTGGAAATGTTTCCTCATTTCACTCCTGTAAGGTCTGGCTCTCATTTTCAGACTCTGTCCCCTGGTTCTCGACTCCCCGACCAGCAGAAATAGTTTCTCTCTCTCTACCCTCTCTGTTCTCGTTAATATCTTAAACTATGATCGAATCAGCCCTTCACCTTCTCAATTCCAGGGAATGCAACCCTTGGGAGACTAAGGAATGCAACCATTTCCCCATCCAAACCTTTTCCACTGGTCCAATGC
>NW_027140657.1:7500-93557 GCF_036365525.1 Heterodontus francisci
GTATCCTGACCGGTTAAAAACTCCCACTGGTCCTGTATCCTGACCGGTTAAAAACTCCCACTGGTCCTGTATCCTGACTCACAGAAATTCAAGGCCAGAATGGACATCATTCAAGTCCGAATCATTGATATAAACCACGGAAAGTAAATGACCCAGCACTGAGCCCTGTGGAACCCCACTGGAAACAGCCTTCCAGTCACAAAAACACCCCTTGACCATTACCCTTTGCTTTCTGCCTCTGAGCCAATTTTGGATCCAACTTGTCACTTTGCCTCAGATCCCATAACCAGTCTGTCATGTGGAACCTTATTAAAAGCCTTGCTACAATCCATGTAAACTACATCAAATGCACGACCCTCATCAACCCTCCTTGTTGCCTCCTCAAAAAATTCAGTCATGTTAGTCAGACACAACATTCCCTTAACAATCCGTGCTGTCTTTGATAAGACGTGTCTTTTTAAATGAAGACTTATCCTGTCTCAGAATTTTTTCCAATGATGTTCCCACCATTAAACAGCTGTCCTCCAGTCGTCTGGCACCACACCTACAGCCAGAGAGGATTGGAAAATGATGGTCAGAGCCTCTGCTATTTCTTCTCTGAATAGCCGAGGATACATTTCACCTGGGCCTGGGGATTTATCCATTTTCAAAGATGTTAAACCCCTTAATACTTTCTCACTGTGTTAATTTCATCCAATACTTAACACTCCTCCTCCTTGAGTTCAGTGTCTGTATCGCCCCTCTCATTTGTAAAATAGATGCCATATATTCATTAAGAACCAAACTCCTCCAACTCCACAGACAGGTTACCGTTATGGTCCCTCGTAGCTTTCCTCTTGCTCTATGTATTTATCAAATATCTCTGGGTTTTCCTCACTTTTACCTACTAATATTTTTCATGCCCTCTCTTTGCTTTCTTAACTCCCTTTCTAATTTGGTGTTTTATATTCCTCGAGTTTTTCTGCAGTATTAAACGCCCTCGTTATAGATCAAAAGTTTATTTTTTTAACTTTATCCTCTCCTTAAAGATCTAACTCACACCGAGTCCCGTTCACCCGTCACCCCCTGTACTCGCTGACCGACACTGGCTCCCGGTTCTGGAACACCTCGATTTTAAAATTCTCATCCTTGTTTTCAAATCCCTCCAGAGCACCTCACCCCTCCCTATCTCTGTAACCTCCTCCAGTCCCCTACAACCCTCCCTTTCTCTGTAACCTCCTCCAGTCCCCTACAACCCTCCCTTTCTCTGTAACCTCCTCCAGTCCCCTACAACCCTCCCTTTCTCTGTAACCTCCTCCAGTCCCTACAACCCTCCCTATCTCTGTAACCTCCTCCAGTCCCTACAACCCTCCCTATCTCTGTAACCTCCTCCAGTCCCCACAACCCTCCCTATCTCTGTAACCTCCGCCAGTCCCCACAACCCTCCCTATCTCTGTAACCTCCTCCAGCCCCTACAACCCTCCCTATCTCTGTAACCTCCTCCAGCCCCTACAACCCTCCCTATCTCTGTAACCTCCTCCAGCCCCTACAACCCTCCCTATCTCTGTAACATCCTCCAGTCCCTACAACCCTCCCTATCTCTGTAACCTCCTCCAGTCCCGACAACCCTCCCTATCTCTGTAACCTCTTCCAATCGCTACAACCCTCCCTGTCTCTGTAACCTCCTCCAGTCCCTACAATCCTCCCTATCTCTGTAACCTCTTCCAGTCCCTACAATCCTCCCTATCTCTGTAACCTCCTCCAGTCCCTACAACCCTCCCTATCTCTGTAACCTCCTTCAGTCCCCACAACCCTCCCTATCTCTGTAACCTCCTCCAGTCCCTACAACCCTCCCTTTCTCTGTAACCTCCTCCAGTCCCGACAACCCTCCCTTTCTTTCGAACCTCCTCCAGCCCCGACAACCCTCCCTATCTCTGTAACCTCCTCCAGCCCCTACAACCCTCCCTATCTCTGTAACCTCCTCCAGTCCCCTACAACCCTCCCTATCTCTGTAACCTCCTCCAGTCCCCTACAACCCTCCCTTTCTCTGTAACCTCCTCCAGTCCCGACAACCCTCCCTATCTCTGTAACCTCCTCCAGCCCCGACAACCTTCCCTATCTCTGTAACCTCCTCCAATCCCTACAACCTTCCCTATCTCTGTAACCTCCTCCAGTCCCCTACAACCCTCCCTATCTCTGTAACCTCCTCCAGTCCCCGACAACCCTCCCTTTCTCTGTAACCTCCTCCAGTCCCCTCCAACCCTCCCTATCTCTGTAACCTCCTCCAGTCCCCTACAACCCTCCCTATCTCTGTAACCTCCTCCAGCCCCTACAACCCTCCCTATCTCTGTAACCTCCTCCAGCCCCTACGACCCTCCCAATCTCTCTAACCTCCTCCAGTCCCTACAACCCACCCTATTTCAGTAACCTCCTCCAGTCCCTACAACCCTCCGAGATCTCTGAACTCCTCTAATTCTGGCCTCTTGTCTAAACTCATTTTTTTTTATTTTTTTTAATCATTTTGATGGGACAGTGTAGAGAGAGTTTTACTCTGTATCTAACCCATGCTGTATCTGTCCTGGGAGTGTTTGATGGGGACAGTGTAGAGGGAGCTTTACTCTGTATCTAACCCCGTACTGTACCTGTCCTGGGAGTGTTTGATGTGGACAGTGTAGAGGGAGCTTTACTCTGTATCTAACCCCCGTACTGTACCTGTCCTGGGAGTGTTTGATGTGGACAGTGTAGAGGGAGCTTTACTCTGTATCTAACCCCCGTGCTGTACCTGTCCTGGGAGTGTTTGATGTGGACAGTGTAGAGAGAGTTTCACTCTGTATCTAACCCCGTACTGTACCTGTCCTGGGAGTGTTTGATGTGGACAGTGTGGAGGGAGCTTTACTCTGTATCTAACCCCCGTACTGTACCTGTCCTGGGAGTGTTTGATGGGGACAGTGTAGAGGGAGCTTTACTCTGTATCTAACCCCCGTACTGTACCTGTCCTGGGAGTGTTTGATGTGGACAGTGTAGAGGGAGCTTTACTCTGTATCTAACCCCCGTACTGTACCTGTCCTGGGAGTGTTTGATGTGGACAGTGTAGAGGGAGCTTTACTCTGTATCTAACCCCCGTTTTTTTTTTTTAAATTGCCATTAAACGGGAAATGTCAGGTAACTGTACTGTAGAAAGACAGTATTGAGGGAGCTTTACTCTGTATCTACCCCCTGTGCTGTTCCTGTCCTGGGAGTGTTTGATGTGGACAGTGTAGAGAGAGTTTCACTCTGTATCTAACCCATGCTGTATCTGTCCTGGGAGTGTTTGATGGGGACAGTGTAGAGGGAGCTTTACTCTGTATCTAACCCCGTACTGTACCTGTCCTGGGAGTGTTTGATGTGGACAGTGCAGAGGGAGCTTTACTCTGTATCTAACCCCCGTACTGTACCTGTCCTGGGAGTGTTTGATGGGGACAGTGTAGAGGGAGCTTTACTCTGTATCTAACCCCCGTTTTTTTTTTCTAACCCATTTTTTTCTACTCTGTATCTAAACCTGTGCTGTACCTGTCCTGGGACCATTTGATGGGACAGTGTAGAGGGAGCTTTACTCTGTATCTAACCCCGTGCTGTACCTGTCCTGGGAGTGTTTGATGGGGACAGTGTAGAGGGAGCTTTACTCTGTATCTAACCCCCGTACTGTAGCTGTCCTGGGAGTGTTTGATGGGGGACAGTGTAGAGGGAGCTTTACTCTGTATCTCACCCCCGTACTGTACTTGTCCTGGGAGTGTTTGATGGGGGACAGTGTCGAGGGAGCTTTATTCTGTATCTAACTCCGTACTGTACCTGTCCTGGGAGTGTTTGATGTGGACAGTGTAGAGGGAGCTTTACTCTGTATCTAACCCCCGTACTGTACCTGTCCTGGGAGTGTTTGATGTGGACAGTGTAGAGGGAGCTTTACTCTGTATCTAACCCCCGTGCTGTACCTGTCCTGGGAGTGTTTGATGTGGACAGTGTAGAGAGAGTTTTACTCTGTATCTAACCCCCGTACTGTACCTGTCCTGGGAGTGTTTGATGGGGACAGTGTAGAGAGATAATGATCTATTTGTGATGTGTTGATACTCACGTCAAAGATCTCAAAGCCCGCAATGTCTAAGACTCCAATGAAGTACTGCCTCGGCAGTTTAGTTTCCAGTGACTGATTAATTCTCACCACCATCCAGTTAAACATCTTCTCATAGACGGATTTTGCCAGGGCTCCAGTGGAATAGGACACCTGTGAGAGATTAAACATGTTGTGAGCTGGGGTATGAATTAGTGTGTGCGGGAATGGGGTGTGGGAGCGAGACTGCCCGTCGGAATTTGGGATATCTGGGGTAAGGCTGGAGCCTGAGGCTTTGCCAGGCGTGAAGGATCCCAAGGTGGTGTCCAATGGGGTTGCAACGGTGGGGAATGGGGCACAATCTTCCCGCCTGTCCCCACCCCGATTCCAGGCAGAGGGATGAGGGGAATGATGATGGTTGGGTTTGATGTATTAAATGGAGGAGAGTGGGTGGAATGTAGAGGCCGGGCTACCTGCTGGACGTTCTGTCCTTTGGTGACGTACTCGTTCCCCACCTTGACGCGGGGGTGACACAGCCCCTTCAGTAAATCGGCAGAGTTCAGTCCCATCAGATAGGCCGATTTATCAGCCTCTGAAAGGCAGAAAGACAAGATTGCAGTGTGACGCAAAATGAAAGGAACAGATCACAAAACCCCATCCCTGGCCTCGAAATCCCTCCGTCCGCTCAGCAGACAGCTCTCTGCTGACCAGCTCACGGTAAACACTAAACCACCCCCCCCCCCTCCACCGTAACTCCATCCCGCGCAGAACCCCCAAATTCCTCCCTCCGTCCGACACCCTCCCTCCCACTCGCCATTCCCCTGCCTCTCCCCCACCCTCCCTCCCCAGTGCCATTAAATTCAGGGACTTCCCCGCACTCAGACGCCCCGTTTCCCCCCGGAGGCAGGTCGGCCACATGGTCCCTCGCACCAACCTTCAGTCCCGTCGGGCTCAGCCTGTTCCTCACGCTGTTTGGTTTTGAACCTCATGTTTCCGAAGTGCATGATGGCCCCGGTCAGTTTGTAGATTCCCACTTTCTCCTCGGCAGTAAAACCCAGAACATCAAAGGCACTCTGAGATCGATTGCGAGAAAGACAATGGATCAGATCACCAAACTCCCCATCTCCCTAACTCCCCACGTACCCACCTCCTCCCAATCTCCCTCACTCCCCACTCTGAGATCGATTGCGAGAAAGACAATGGATCAGATCACCAAACTCCCCATCTCCCTAACTCCCCACGTGCCCACCTCCTCCCAATCTCCCTCACTCTCCACTCTGAGATCGATTGCGAGAAAGACAATGGATCAGATCACCAAACTCCCCATCTCCCTAACTCCCCACGTACCCACCTCCTCCCAATCTCCCTCACTCCCCACTCTGAGATCGATTGCGAGAAAGACAATGGATCAGATCACCAAACTCCCCATCTCCCTAACTCCCCACGTACCCACCTCCTCCCAATCTCCCTCACTCCCCACTCTGAGATCGATTGCGAGAAAGACAATGGATCAGATCACCAAACTCCCCATCTCCCTAACTCCCCACGTACCCACCTCCTCCCAATCTCCCTCACTCCCCACTCTGAGATCGATTGCGAGAAAGACAATGGATCAGATCACCAAACTCCCCATCTCCCTAACTCCCCACGTACCCACCTCCTCCCAATCTCCCTCACTCTCCACTCTGAGATCGATTGCGAGAAAGACAATGGATCAGATCACCAAACTCCCCATCTCCCTAACTCCCCACGTACCCACCTCCTCCCAATCTCCCTCACTCCCCACTCTGAGATCGATTGCGAGAAAGACAATGGATCAGATCACCAAACTCCCCATCTCCCTCAATCCCCACCTACCCACCTCCTCCCAATCTCCCTCACTCCCCACTGAGAGATCGATAGCGAGAAGGACAATGGATCAGATCACCAAACTCCCCATCTCCCTAACTCCCCACGTACCCACCTCCTCCTCATCTCCCTCAATCCCCACCTACCCACCTCCTCCCAATCTCCCTCACTCCCCACTCTGAGATCGATTGCGAGAAAGACAATGGATCAGATCACCAAACCACCATCTCCCTCACTCCCCACGTACCCACTCCTCCTCATCTCCCTCAATCCCCACCTACCCACCTCCTCCTTATCTCCCTCACTCCCCACTGAGAGATCGATAGCGAGAAAGACAATGGGTCAGATCACCAAACTCCCCATCTCCCTCACTCCCCACGTACCCACCTCCTCCTCATCTCCCTCAATCCCCACCTACCCACCTCCTCCTTATCTCCCTCACTCCCCACTGAGAGATCGATAGCGAGAAAGACAATGGGTCAGATCACCAAACTCCCCATCTCCCTCACTCCCCACGTACCCACCTCCTCCCAATCTCCCTCACTCCCCACTCTGAGATCGATAGCGAGAAAGGCAATGGATCAGATCACCAAACCCCCCATCTCCCTCACTCCCCACGTACCCACCTCCTCCTCATCTCCCTCAATCCCCACCTACCCACCTCCTCCTTATCTCCCTCACTCCCCACTGTGAGATCGATAGCGAGAAAGACAATGGGTCAGATCACCAAACTCCCCATCTCCCTCACTCCCCACCTCCTCATCTCCCTCAATTCCCACCTACCCACCTCCTCCCCATCTCCCTCACTCCCCACCTCCTCCTCATCTCCCTCAATCCCCACCTACCCACTTCCTCCCCATCTCCCTCACTCCCCATCTACCCACTTCCTCCTCATCTCCCTCACTCCCCACCTACCTGCCTTCTCCCCATCCCCCTCAATCCCCACCTACCCACCTCCTCCTCATCTCCGTCACTACCCACTCTGAGATCAATAGCAGGAAAGACAATGGGTCAGATCACCAAACTCCCCATCTCCCTCACTCCCCATCTACCCACCTCCTCCTCATCTCCCTCACTCCCCACTCTGAGATCAATAGCGGGAAAGACAATGGGTCAGATCACCGAACTCCCCATCTCCCTCACTCCCCATCTCCCCGGCTCTAAGGAGAACAACCCCAGTCTCTCCACGTAAACTGAAGTCCCTCATCCTCGGGACCATTCCGGTAAATCCCCCTCCGCACCCTCTCCAAGGCCTCCAGCAGTGGGCTCATTTGATGGGGGAGGATCCCGGGGAGTGGGCCTCAAATTGAACAGCTCTCTCAGGGAGCCAGCACAGACTCTGCAAGGCCGAATGGCCTCCTTCTGTGCTGGAAGACTGTGTGAAATTCCCGTGGGACCCAGTCTTGAGACTGGTACACCCCGAGGACCCAGTCAGGCTCATTCCAGATCAGGAACTGGTCTGTGATATCAGCCCAGAGACATTTAACCAACCTCTATTCCCCGCGGGGAAAGGGCCTCTTAACCCTCAGAGGGGCAGCAACACAGGGTCCTGAGGTTGATTCCTGGGAATGAGAGGGTTGTCCCATGAAGAGTTGAATGGGCCAATACTCTCTCGAGTTTAGAAGAATGAGAGGTGATCTCATTGAAAGAGAGTTATTCACGACACAAAGGGAAAAGTCTTCCCTTGGAGAGGGCTGAATCTTGAGAATTCTTAACCCTAGAGAGCTGTGGACACTCCGTCGTTCAGTATATTCAAGACAGAGTTGAGAGTTTTCTGGGGACGCAGGGATATGCAGAGTGGGCGGGAAGATGGAGTTGAGATAGAAGATCAGCCATATTGAATGGCGGAGCAGGCTTGAGGGGCCGAATGGCCTCCTCCTGCTCCTCCTTATTTCCCGACGCTCTTAACTCCTAGATTCTGGGCCTTCGAATTGTGACACCTCGGGTGCTCCGTAGCCATCCGCACATCTTAGCCCCTTCAAAACTTACGTCCGTGGACATCAGTTCCTCCCCATCATCAATGGAGGCGACAGTCGTCTCTCCTTGGGAGATGAACGAATAGTCGTAAGGGTTATTGGTGACCAACATCATTTCTGGGAAGGATACATGAGTGAAAAAGAAAGAGAGAGAGAGAGAGAGAGAGGAGACGTCAGAGATAAAAAAAAAACACTCATCATAGATTGACTGATGGCCAGAAATTGCCAGGAAGAGGGTTTGGGGTTAATTGGGAGTGGGGAGGAGGTGGGTAATTGGGGATTGAGGGATATGGGGGAGGAGGTGGGTAAGTGGGGATTGAGGGATATGGGGAGGAGGTGGGTAAGTGGGGATTGAGGGATATGGGGAGGAGGTGGGTAAGTGGGGATTGAGGGATATGGGGAGGAGGTGGGTAAGTGGGGATTGAGGAATATGGGGGGGGAGGTGGGGAAGTGGGGATTGAGGGATATGGGGAGGGGGTGGGTAAGTGGGGATTGAGGGATATGGGGGGGAGGTGTGTAAGTGGGGATTGAGGAATATGGGGAGGGGAGGTGGGGAAGTGGAGATTGAGGAATATGGGGGGGTGGTGTGTAAGTGGGGATTGAGGGATATGGGGAGGGGGTGGGGAAGTGGAGATTGAGGAATATGGGGGGGTGGTGTGTAAGTGGGGATTGAGGGATATGGGGAGGGGGTGGGTAGGTGAGGATTGAGGGAGAGGTGGAGGAGGTGGGTAAATGGGGATTGAGGGATATGGGGAGGAGGTGGGGAGGTGAGGATTGAGGGAGAGGTGGAGGAGGTGGGTAAGTGGGGATTGAGGGATATGGGGAGGAGGTGGGGAGGTGAGGATTGAGGGAGAGGTGGAGGAGGTGGGTAAATGGGGATTGAGAGATATGGGGAGTTGGGGATTGAGGGATATAGGGAGGATGTGGGTAGGTGAGGATTGAGGGAGAGGTGGAGGAGGTGGGTAAGTGGGGATTGAGGGATATGGGGAGGAGGTGGGTAAGTGGGGATTGAGGGAGAGGTGGAGGAGGTGGGTAAGTGGGGATTGAGGGATATGGGGAGGAGGTGGGTAAGTGGGGATTGAGGGATATGGGGAGTTGGGGATTGAGGGATATAGGGAGGATGTGGGTAGGTGAGGATTGAGGGAGAGGTGGAGGAGGTGGGTAAATGGGGATTGAGAGATATGGGGAGTTGGGGATTGAGGGATATAGGGAGGATGTGGGTAGGTGAGGATTGAGGGAGAGGTGGAGGAGGTGGGTAAGTGGGGATTGAGGGATATGGGGAGGAGGTGGGTAAGTGGGGATTGAGGGAGAGGTGGAGGAGGTGGGTAAGTGGGGATTGAGGGATATGGGGAGGAGGTGGGTAAGTGGGGATTGAGGGATATGGGGAGGAGGTGGGTAAGTGGGGATTGAGGGAGAGGTGGAGGAGGTGGGTAAGTGGGGATTGAGGGATATGGGGAGGAGGTGGGTAAGTGGGGATTGAGGGATATGGGGAGGAGGTGGGTAAGTGGGGATTGAGGGAGAGGTGGAGGAGGTGGGTAGGTGAGGATTGAGGGATATGGGGAGGAGGTGGGGAGGTGGGGATTGAGGGATATGGGGAAGAGGTGGGTAGGTGAGGATTGAGGGATATGGGGAGGAGGTGGGGAGGTGGGGATTGAGGGATATGGGGAAGAGGTGGGTAGGTGGGGTTTGAAGGATATGGGGAGGATGTGGGGAGGTGGGGATTGAGGGAGAGGTGGAGGAGGTGGGTAAGTGGGGATTGAGGGATATGGGGAGGAGGTGGGTAAGTGGGGATTGAGGGATATGGGGAGGAGGTGGGTAGGTGAGGATTGAGGGAGAGGTGGAGGAGGTGGGTAAATGGGGATTGAGGGATATGGGGAGGAGGTGGGTAAATGGGGATTGAGGGATATGGGGAGTTGGGGATTGAGGGATATGGGGAGGTGGTGGGTTGGTGAGGATTGGGGAATATGGGGAGGAGGTGAGGAGGGAGGGAGAGGTGGAAGAGGTGGGTAAGTGGGGATTGAGGGATATGGGGAGGAGGTGGGTTGGTGGGGATTGAGGGATATGGGGAGGAGGTGGGGAGGTGGGGATTGAGGGATATGGGGAGGAGGTGGGGAGGTGGGGATTGAGGGATATGGGGAAGAGGTGGGTAGGTGAGGATTGAGGGATATGGGGAGGAGGTGGGTAGGTGAGGATTGGGGAATATGGGGAGGAGGTGAGGAGGGAGGGAGAGGTGGAAGAGGTGGGTAAGTGGGGATTGAGGGATATGGGGAGGAGGTGGGTTGGTGGGGATTGAGGGATATGGGGAGGAGGTGGGTAGGTGAGGATTGGGGAATATGGGGAGGAGGTGAGGAGGGAGGGAGAGGTGGAAGAGGTGGGTAAGTGGGGATTGAGGGATATGGGGAGGAGGTGGGTTGGTGGGGATTGAGGGATATGGGGAGGAGGTGGGTTGGTGGGGATTGAGGGATATGGGGAGGAGGTGGGGAGGTGGGGATTGAGGGATATGGGGAGGAGGTGGGGAGGTGGGGATTGAGGGATATGGGGAAGAGGTGGGTAGGTGAGGATTGAGGGATATGGGGAGGAGGTGGGTAGGTAGGGATTGAGGGATATGGGGAGGAGGTGGGTCGGTGGGGATTGAGGGATATGGCGAGGAGGTGCATAGGTGGGGATTGGGGGATATGCGGAGGAGGTGGGTTGGTGGGGATTGAGGGATATGGGGAGGAGGTGGGTAGGTGGGGATTGAGGGATATGGGGAGGAGGTGGGGAGGTGGGGATTGAGGGATATGGGGAAGAGGTGGGTAGGTGAGGATTGAGGGATATGGGGAGGAGGTGGGTAGGTAGGGATTGAGGGATATGGGGAGGAGGTGGGTCGGTGGGGATTGAGGGATATGGCGAGGAGGTGCATAGGTGGGGATTGGGGGATATGCGGAGGAGGTGGGTTGGTGGGGATTGAGGGATATGGGGAAGAGGTGGGTAGGTGAGGATTGAGGGATATGGGGAGGAGGTGGGTAGGTAGGGATTGAGGGATATGGGGAGGAGGTGGGTCGGTGGGGATTGAGGGATATGGCGAGGAGGTGGGTCGGTGGGGATTGGGGAATATGGGGAGGAGGTGGGTAAGTGAGGATTGAGGGATATGGGGAGGAGGTGGGTAGGTGGGGATTGAGGGATATGGGGAGGAGGTGGGTAGGTAGGGATTGAGGGATATGGGGAGGAGGTGGGTACGTGGGGATTGAGGGATATGGGGAGGAGGTGGGTAGGTAGGGATTGGGGGATATGCGGAGGAGGTGGGTTGGTGGGGATTGAGGGATATGGGGAGGAGATGGGTAGGTGCTGATTGAGGGCTATGGGGAGGAGGTGGTTATGTGGGGATTGAGGGGTATGGGGAGGAGGTGGGCAGGTGGGGATTGAGGGAGAGGTGGAGGAGGTGGGCAGGTGAGGACTGAGGAAGAGATGGAGGAGGTGGGTAGGCGAGGATTGAGGGGGAGGTGGAGTAGGTGGGCAGGTGAGGACTGAGGAAGAGGTGGAGGAGGTGGGTAGGTGAGGATTGAGGGGGAGGTGGAGGAGGTGGGTCGGTGAGGATTGAGGGGGAGGTGGAGGAGGTGGGTAAATGGGGATTGAGGGGGAGGTTGAGGAGGTGGGTAAATGGGGATTGAGGGATATGGGGAGGAGGTTGGTAGGTGGGGTTAAGGGATATTGGGGAGAAGGTGTGTGGGTGGGATTGAGAGAGGTGGCATTGAGAGAGGTGGGATTGAGGGAGATGGGACGAGGGGATGAGGGATATTGTGGGACATACCGAGGAGCTCGGGTTTCTTGTTGGACAGGATCTGGTAGAAGATGTGATAATTTCTCTCGGCCTTTAGCTGGAAGATTACCCGGGACTTCTCTAGAAGATCTGCACGACAAGGAAACACAATATATTAGTTTGACCTCCCACTGGCATTGAGTCAACCTTCGATAGGCAGCATTCCGAGACCCCTCACCTCACTCTCCTCAACATCTCATTTTTCAGTGTTGAATTCTGGAGATTTATTGAAGACAAGTGGCAACTGATAGTGACTGGGTAATGGATAAGATGAAAAGCCCTGAAGTGAAGGCACAAATCTGCCTCAATTCCCTGTTGAAATTATAGAGGAGGGGCAGAATGGGCTCCTCCTGTTCCTGTGTAACAGGCTGGAGGAGGGGCTGAATGGCCCTCTCCTGTTCCTGTGTAACAGGCTCGAGGAGGGGCAGAATGGCCTTCTCCTGTTCCTGCGTAACAGGCTCGAGGAGGGGCTGAATGGCCTCCTCCTGTTCCAGTGTAACAGGCTCAAGGTGCGGCAGAATGGCCTTCTCCTGTTCCTGTGTAACAGGCTCGAGGAGGGGCAGAATGGGCTCCTCCTGTTCCTGTGTAACAGGCTCAAGGAAGGATTGAATGGCCTCCTCCTGTTCCTGTGTAACAGGCTCGAGGAAGGGCAGAATGGCCTTCTCCTGTTCCTGTGTAACAGGCTCGAGGAGGGGCAGAATGGGCTCCTCCTGTTCCTGTGTAACAGGCTCAAGGAAGGATTGAATGGCCTCCTCCTGTTCCTGTGCAACAGGCTCGAGGAAGGGCAGAATGGTCTCCTCCTGTTCCTGTGTAACAGGCTCGAGGAGGGGCTGAATGGCCTCCTCCTGTTCCTGTGTCACAGGCTCGAGGAGGGGCTGAATGGCCTCCTCCTGTTCCTGTGTAACCGGCTTGAGGAGGGGCAGAATGGGCTCCTCCTGTTCCCACAACCCAGAACCTGCCTCTGAGGAGCACTCCCTGCTGTTCAAGCCCCACTACCATCCCTCCCTCTCCAGTCTGCTCCTGCGCCTGGCTCCCCCAGACCTCCCGACAGAGCTGCCTCCCTCTCTCCCTCCCTCCGTCCCTCGTCCCCAGGCGCTCACGATCACTTACAGGTCTCAATGTCTGCAGACGCAAGCTTCCCCGAGGCTGCGAAGTGAATTCGGATGAATTTACCCTGAGGAGGAGAAAAGTAGACTGAGGCGGTATCTCCAAGAAATCACTCGCACCAGGAGCAGACTTTCCCGAAAAACATTCACTGACATGTCGGGTAATGGAGACTATCCCTCCACTCCCCTACCCCTCCCATCAAAGACCATCGCTCCAGTCCTCTAACTCTCCCATCAAAGACCATCCCTCCAGACCCCTACCCCTCCCATCAAAGACCATCGCTCCAGTCCTCTAACTCTCCCATCAAAGACCATCCCTCCAGACCCCTACCCCTCCCATCAAAGTCCATCCCTCCAGTCCCCTACCCCTCCCATCAAAGACCATCCCTCCAGTCCCCTACCCCTCCCATCAAAGACCATCCCTCCAGTCCCCACACTCTTCGATCAAAGACCATCCCTCCAGTCCCCTCCCCCTCCGATCAAAGACCATCCCTCCAGTCTTCCAACTCTCCCATCAAAGACCATCCCTCCAGTCCCTGACCCCTCCCATCAAAGACCATCCCTCCAGTCCTCTAACTCTCCCATCAAAGACCATCCCTCCAGACCCCTACCCCTCCGATCAAAGACCATCCCTCCAGTCTTCCAACTCTCCCATCAAAGACCATCCCTCCAGACCCCTACCCCTCCCATCAAAGACCATCCCTCCAGTCCCCACACTCTCCCATCAAAGACCATCCCTCCAGTCCCCACACTCTCCCATCAAAGACCATCCCTCCAGTCCCCACACACTTCCATCAAAGACCATCCCTCTAGTCCCCACACTCTCCCATCAAAGACCATCCCTCCAGACCCCACACTCTCCCATTGAAGACCATCCCTCCAGTCCCCAAACTCTCCCATGTAAGACCATCACTCCAGTCCCTTAACTCTCGCATCGAAGACCATCCCTCCTGTCCCCTAACTCTCCCATCAAAGACCATCCCTCCAGTCCTCTAACTCTCCCATCAAAGACCAACCCTCCTGTCCCCTAACTCTCCCATTGAAGATCATCCCTCCAGTCCCCTAACTCTCCCATTGAAGGACATCCCTCCAGTTCCCTAACTCTCCCATCGAAGACCATCCTTCCAGTCCCCTAACTCTCCCATTGAAGACCATCCCTCCAGTCCCCTAACTCTCCCATTGAAGACCAGCCCTCCAGTCCCCTAACTCTCCCATCAAAGACCATCCCTCCAGTCCCCTAACTCTCCCATTGAAGACCATCCCTCCAGTCCCCTAACTCTCCCATTGAAGACCATCCCTCCAGTCCCCTACCCCACCCATCAAAGACCATCCCTCCAGTCCCCTAACTCTCCCATTGAAGACCATCCCTCCAGTCCCCTACCCCACCCATCAAAGACCATCCCTCCAGTCCCCTAACTCTCCCATTGAAGACCATCCCTCCAGTCCCCTAACTCTCCCATCAAAGACCATCCCTCCAATCCCCTAACTCTCCCATCGAAGGCCATCCCTTCAGTCACCACAACCCTCCCTTTCTCTGTTACTTTCTCCAGTCCCGACATCCCACCCAACTCTGTAACCTCCTCCAGCTCCTACAACCTTCCCCATCTCTGTAACCTCCTCCAGCCCCTACAACCCTCCCTATCTCTATAACCTCCTCCAGCCACTACACCCCTCCCTATCTCTGGACCCTTCTCCAGCCCCTACAACCCACCGAGATCCCTGCGCTCCTCCAATTCCGGCCTCTTGCCCATCCCCCGATTGCCATCGCTCCACCATTGGCGGTCGTGCCTTCGGCTCCCTGGGCCCGAAGATCTGGAATTGCATCCCGAAACCTCTCTCTCTCTCCCCTCCTTTAAGACGCTCCTTAAAACCTCCCTCTTTGACCGAGCTTTTGGTCGCCTGTCGCTAATATCTCCATATGTGGCTGGGGGTCAGTACTGAGGGAGTGCCGCACTGTCGGAGGGTCAGTACTGAGGGAGTGCCGCACTGTCGGAGGGTCAGTACTGAGGGAGTGCCGCACTGTCAGAGGGTCAGTACTGAGGGAGTGCCGCACTGTTGGAGGGTCAGTACTGAGGGAGTGCCGCACTGTCAGAGGGTCAGTACTGAGGGAGTGCCGCACTGTTGGAGGGTCAGTACTGAGGGAGTGCCGCACTGTCCGATGGTCAGTACTGAGGGAGTGCCGCACTGTTGGAGGGTCAGTACTGAGGGAGTGCCGCACTGTCCGATGGTCAGTACTGAGGGAGTGCCGCACTGTCAGAGGGTCAGTACTGAGGGAGCGCAGCACTGTTGGAGGGTCAGTACTGAGGGAGTGCCGCACTGTCCGATGGTCAGTACCGAGGGAGTGCTGCATTGTCGGAGGGTCAGTACTGAGGGAGTGCCGCACTGTCGGAGGGTCAGTACTGAGGGAGCGCCGCACTGTTGGAGGGTCAGTACTGAGGGAGTGCCGCACTGTCGGAGGATCAGTACTGAGGCAGTGCCGCACTGTCCGATGGTCAGTACTGAGGGAGTGCTGCATTGTCGGAGGGTCAGTACTGAGGGAGTGCTGCATTGTCGGAGGGTCAGTACTGAGGGAGTGCCGCACTGTCGGAGGATCAGTACTGAGGGAGTGCTGCATTGTCCGATGGTCAGTACTGAGGGAGTGCCGCACTGTCGGAGGGTCAGTACTGAGGGAGCGCCGCACTGTTGGAGGGGCAGTACTGAGGGAGCGCCGCACTGTCGGAGGATCAGTACTGAGGGAGCGCCGCACTGTCGGAGGATCAGTACTGAGGGAGCACCGCACTGTCGGAGGGTCAGTACTGAGGGAGCACCGCACTGTCGGAGGGTCAGTACTGAGGGAGCACCGCAAAGTCGGAGGGTCAGTACTGAGGGAGCGCCGCACTGTCGGAGGGTCAGTACTGAGGGAGCGCCATGCTGTCGGAGGGTCAGTACTGAGGGAGCACCGCACTGTCGGAGGGTCAGTACTGAGGGAGCACCGCATTGTCGGAGGGTCAGTACTGAGGGAGCACCGCAAAGTCGGAGGGTCAGTACTGAGGGAGCGCCGCACTGTCGGAGGGTCAGTCCTGAGGGAGTGCCGCACTGTCGGAGGGTCAGTACTGAGGGAGTGCCGCACTGTCAGAGGGTCAGTACCGAGGGAGATCCGCACTGTCGAAGGGTCAGTACTGAAGGAGCACCGCACTGTCGGAGGGACAGTACTGAGGGTGCGTCGCACTGTCGGAGGGTCAGTACTGCGGGAGTGCTGCACTGTTGGAGGGTCAGTACTGAGGGAGTGCCGCACTGTCGGAGGGTCAGTACTGAGGGAGCGTCGCACTGTCAGAGGGTCTGTACTGAGGGAGCGCCGCACTGTCGGAGGGTCAGTACTGAGGGAGTGTCGTACTGTCGGAGGGTCAGTACTGAGGGAGTGCCGCACTGTCGGAGGGTCAGTACTGAGGGAGCGCCGCACTGTCGGAGGGTCAGTACTGAGGGAGTGCCGCACTGTCGGAGGGTCAGTACTGAGGGAGCGCCGCACTGTCGGAGGGTCAGTACTGAGGGAGTGCTGCACTGTCGGAGGGCCAGTACTGATTTTGGAGCTTGCTGTGTACAAAGTTGCTGCCCACATTACATTATTGGCCTTGAAGCTCTTTGGGTGACCCTGTGGTTGTGACAGGCGCTCGAGAAATGCAAGTACTTACGAATCGGGAAGAGTTGTCATTCCGCAGAGTTTTCGCGTTGCCGAAGGCCTCCAGGGCAGGATTGGCCTGAATAATTTGATCCTCCAGGGTGCCCTGTCAAAGAGAGGTGGGGATGGGTCAAAGGTAAGGAGGTCAGGGTCAGAGATCAGCTCCTAAATTCCTCTCCTGCCAGCCACGAACCCCCATAGCAGTGGAAATAGTCTTGAAAACTTCCATCCAATCACTGCTTAAACTTTCTAAATTCCGGGAAAACCAACCCTAGTTTCTGTAATCTCATCTTGTAATTTAACACTTGGAGTTCAGGCATCGTTCTGGTAAATCTATACTGCAATCTCTCTGGGGCCTTTGTCTCCTTCCTCAGGTGTGGTGCCCAGAACTGCTCCCAGACACTCCTGGTGCTTTTTATTATTCATTCATGGGATGTGGGCGTCACTGGCCAGGCCAGCATTTATTGCCCATCCCTAATTGCCCTTGAGAAGGTGGTGGTGAGCTGCCTTCTTGAACCGCTGCAGTCCATGTGGGGTAGGTACACGCACAGTGCTGTTAGTCAGGGAGTTCCAGGATTTTGACCCAGCGACAGTGAAGGAACGGTGATATAGCTCCAAGTCAGGATGGTGTGTGACTTGGAGGGGAACTTGCAGGTGGCGGTGTTCCCATGCATCTGCTGCCCTTGTCTTTCTAGGTGGTAGAGGTCGTGGGTTTGGAAGGTGCTGTCTAAGGAGCCTTGGTGCATTGCTGCAGTGCATCTTGTAGATGGTACACACTGCTGTCACTGTGTGTCGGTGGTGGAGGGAGTGAATGTTTGTAGATGGGGTGCCAATCAAGTGGGCTGCTTTGTCCTGGATGGTGTCGAGCTTCTTGAGTGTTGTTGGAGCTGCACCCATCCAGGCAAGTGGAGAGTATTCCATCACACTCCTGACTTGTGCCTTGTAGATGGTGGACAGGCTTTGGGGAGTCAGGAGGTGCGTTACTCGCTGCAGGATTCCTAGCCTCTGACCTGCTCTTGTAGCCACGGTAGTTATATGGCTACTCCAGTTCAGTTTGTGGTCAATGGTAACCCCTAGGATGTTGATGATGGGGGCTCCATGCAGCAGACCCAGGGTCAATCTCACACAGCTCAGTCCTCCCTCAGTCACCTTCCTCCTTGACGTAAAGCCCAGGCCCAGACCTGGGACTTCCCCCCTCCACAACTCGCCCACTCCCCCTGTCCCTGCTGCTCTCTTCCACTCCCCAAAGCAGATGCACCGAACCGGAAGACGCACCAAAACAGCAGATGCACCGAAATGGCAGACACACCGAGCCGGCAGACGCACCGAGCCGGCAGACGCACCGAGCGGGCAGACAAACCGAGCCGGCAGGCTGACCAACCTTTCCGCTGGCAATTGCATCTTTTTTGGCTGAGGCTCCAGCGGCAATGCTGGCAAAATACTGGATAACCCGTTTGGTGTTCACAGTCTTCCCTGCCCCGGACTCACCACTGCGAGAGAACACAACCAACGTCACTCTGTATCTAACCCCGTGCTGTACCTGTCCTGGGAGTGTTTGATGGGGGACAGTGTAGAGGGAGCTTTACTCTGTATCTAACCCCGTACTGTACCTGTCCTGGGAGTGTTTGATGGGGGACAGTGTAGAGGGAGCTTTACTCTGTATCTAACCCCGTACTGTACCTGTCCTGGGAGTGTTTGATGGAGACAGTGTAGAGGGAGCTTTACTCTGTATCTAACCCCGTACTGTACCTGTCCTGGGAGTGTTTGATGGGGGACAGTGTAGAGGGAGCTTTACTCTGTATCTAACCCCCGTACTGTACCTGTCCTGGGAGTGTTTGATGGGGGACAGTGTAGAGGGAGCTTTACTCTGTATCTAACCCCCGTGCTGTACCTGTCCTGGGAGTGTTTGATGGGGGACAGTGTAGAGAGAGTTTTACTCTGTATCTAACCCTGTGCTGTACCTGTCCTGGGAGTGTTTGATGGGGGACAGTGTAGAGGGAGCTTTACTCTGTATCTAACCCCCGTACTGTACCTGTCCTGGGAGTGTTTGATGGGGGACAGTGTAGAGGGAGCTTTACTCTGTATCTAACCCCGTACTGTACCTGTCCTGGGAGTGTTTGATGGGGACAGTGTAGAGGGAGCTTTACTCTGTATCTAACCCTGTGCTGTACCTGTCCTGGGAGTGTTTGATGGGAACAGTGTAGATTTAACATATGCTAAATTAAGTAAATATACTTACGTGATCAGGATGGATTGATTTTCTCTGTCTGTTTAGAGAAAAGAAAAATTAGTGTCTCCATTTAAATTAATACAATGACAACACAGGTATCCCCTTTCTGCCCATCATCACTGTGCTAGCTCTTTGAAATAGTGGTTTTGTTTACCCCACATCCCTTGTTTATTTTCTGTCATCCTCTTTATTCTTCCTCCTCTCCGACTGCTCCAACTTCCATTTGTAATTATCAATGGAAACAGCATCTCCGGCTTTTCCGATCCAGCATTCCAGATACCGACAAGTCCCTGAGAGCGAGGGAACCTCTCGACATCTCCCCACTAAATCTTTACACGATGGTTTTTAATCCACGACTTCTGTTTAATTCACCCACTCGCCGGAGGGAAGAGTTTGAAAATTTCCATTCGGCTGCTTTGTTACATTCTCAGTTCCAAGGAGAACAGTCCAAACATTTCGAACCTCACCTCCTAATTGTCGTCCCTCACTCTGGTCCTGTCTTCGTGAACCTCCTCCCTACCCTGTAAATGAGCCTAGGACTGATCTGAATACCATTAGTCTGTAGGTGACCCAAGGTCAGCGTGTTTACTATTAGTCTCCAGGTGACCCCAAGATCAGTGTGTATACCATTAATCTCTAGGTGACCCAAGATCAGCGTATTTACCATTAATTTCTAGGTGACCCCAAGGTCAGCGTGTTTACTATTAGTCTCCAGGTGACCCCAAGATCAGTGTGTATACCATTAATCTCTAGGTGACCCAAGATCAGCATATTTACCATTGGTCTCTAGGTGATCCAAGATCAGCGTGTTTACCATTAATCTCTAGGTGACCCAAGATCAGCATATTTACCATTCGTCTCTAGGTGATCCAAGATCAGCGTGTTTACCATTAATCTCTAGGTGACCCAAGATCAGCATATTTACCATTGGTCTCTAGGTGATCTAAGATCAGCGTGTTTACCATTAATCTCTAGGTGACCCAAGATCAGCATATTTACCATTGGTCTCTAGGTGACCCCAAGGTCAGCGTGTTTACCATTAATCTCTAGGTGACCCAAGATCAGCATATTTACCATTAGTCTCTAGGTGACCCCAAGATCAGTGTATTTACCATTAATCTCTAGGTGACCCAAGATCAACATATTTACTATTAGTCTCTAGGTGACCCAAGATCAACGTATTTACCATTAGTCTCTAGGTGACCCCAAGATCAGTGTGTTTACTATTAATCTCTAGGTGACCCAAGATCAGCGTATTTACCATTAGTCTCTAGGTGACCCCAAGGTCAGCGTGTTTACTATTAGTCTCCAGGTGACCTCAAGATCCGTGTGTATACCATTAATCTCTAGGTGATCCAAGATCAGCGTATTTACCATTAATTTCTAGGTGACCCCAAGGTCAGCGTGTTTACTATTAGTCTCTAGGTGATCCAAGATCAGCGTATTTACCATTAATCTCTAGGTGACCCCAAGGTCAGCGTGTTTACTATTAGTCTCTAGGTGATCCAAGATCAGCGTATTTACCATTAATCTCTAGGTGACCCAAGATCAGCGTGTTTACCATTAATCTCTAGGTGACCCAAGATCAGCATATTTACCATTGGTCTCTAGGTGACCCCAAGGTCAGCGTGTTTACCATTAATCTCTAGGTGACCCAAGATCAGCATATTTACCATTAGTCTCTAGGTGACCCCAAGATCAGTGTATTTACCATTAATCTCTAGGTGACCCAAGATCAACATATTTACTATTAGTCTCTAGCTGACCCAAGATCAACGTATTTACCATTAGTCTCTAGGTGACCCCAAGATCAGTGTGTTTACTATTAATCTCTAGGTGACCCAAGATCAGCGTATTTACCATTAGTCTCTAGGTGACCCCAAGGTCAGCGTGTTTACTATTAGTCTCCAGGTGACCTCAAGATCCGTGTGTATACCATTAATCTCTAGGTGATCCAAGATCAGCGTATTTACCATTAATTTCTAGGTGACCCCAAGGTCAGCGTGTTTACTATTAGTCTCTAGGTGATCCAAGATCAGCGTATTTACCATTAATCTCTAGGTGACCCCAAGGTCAGCGTGTTTACTATTAGTCTCTAGGTGATCCAAGATCAGCGTATTTACCATTAATCTCTAGGTGACCCAAGATCAGCGTATTTACCATTAATCTCTAGGTGACCCAAGATCAGCATATTTACCATTGGTCTCTAGGTGACCCCAAGGTCAGCGTGTTTACCATTAATCTCTAGGTGACCCAAGATCAGCATATTTACCATTAGTCTCTAGGTGACCCCAAGATCAGTGTATTTACCATTAATCTCTAGGTGACCCAAGATCAACATATTTACTATTAGTCTCTAGGTGACCCAAGATCAACGTATTTACCATTAGTCTCTAGGTGACCCCAAGATCAGTGTGTTTACTATTAATCTCTAGGTGACCCAAGATCAGCGTATTTACCATTAGTCTCTAGGTGACCCCAAGATCAGTGTGTATACCATTAATCTCTAGGTGACCCCAAGGTCAGCGTGTTTACCATTAATCTCTAGGTGACCCAAGGTCAACGTGTTTACTATTAGTCTCTAGGTGACCCCAAGATCAATGTGCATACCATTAGTCTCTAGCTGACACACGGTTTCCACTGTCCTTTTCTCATTCACCCCACTGTGTTTGCTCCTTTTGAAGGAATCTTCCCCCACTCTCCCCACTTCTCCTACGTACTCCTCCCCCCACCCCCACTTCCCCCCGCGTACCTGTCAGCATGTACTGATAGGCGTTATCTGAGATGGAGAAGATGTGCGGAGGGGCCTCTGCACGCTTTTTCCCGCGGTAGGCAGCTACCACCTGCGCGCTGTAGACCGGCAGCATCTTGTAAGGGTTCACGGTCACACAGAACAATCCGGAATATGTCTGTAACAGGACAAGGAGGAGGAGGGAAAACAAGGAGATGGTCAATCAGGAGGAATGACAGGGGCTTCAGCTGGTCACACCAAGAGAAAGAGAGAGAGAGGAGGGGGAGAGAGAGAGGGAGAGATGGAGAGAGAGAGGGAGAGAGAGAGAGAGAGAGGGAGAGATAGAGAGAGGGGGAGAGAGAGGGGGAAGAGAGAGGGGGGAAGAGAGAGGGGGGGAAGAGAGAGGGGGGGAGAGAGAGAGGGGGGAAGAGAGGGAGAGACAGAGAGGGGAGAGAGAGAGAGGGAGAGAGGGGGAGAGAGAGAGAAGGGGGGAGAGAGAGAGAGGGGGCGAGAGAGAGAGAGAGGGAGAGAGAGAGAGGGGGGGGTGAGAGAGGAAGAGACAGACAGAGAGGGGGGCACAGAGATAGAGAGAGAGAGGGAAATGGAGAGGGGGAGAGAGAGAAAGAGGGGGAGTGAGAGGAGAGAGAGAGGGGGAGATGGAGAGAGAGAGGGCGCGAGAGATAGAGGGGGGAGAGAAAGAGAGAGGGGGAGAGAGAGAGAGGGGAAGAGAGAGAGAGAGGGAGAGATGGGGAGAGAGAGAGAGAGGGGGGGAGTGAGAGAGAGGGGCAGAGCGAGGGGGAGAAAGAGAGAGGGGCAAAGAGAGGGAGAGAGAGAGGGGGACAGAGAGAAAGAGGGGAGAGAGAGGGGGAGAGACAGAGAGAGAGGGAGAGAGAGAGAGAGAGAGAGGGGGCGAGAGAGAGAGGGGAAGAGAGAGGAGCGAGGGGGGAGAGAGAGAGAGGGAGATATAGAGGGGGAGAGAGAGAGAGGGGAGAAGAGAGAGGGGAGAAGAGAGAGTGGGGGGAGAGAGAGAGACGGAAGAAAGATAGGGGAGAGGGAGAGGGAGAGGCGGAGAGAGAGAGGGGGAGGCAGAGATGGGAAGAGAGATAGGGGAAGAGAGAGGGGGAGAGGGGGGGGAGAGGGAAGGGGAGAGAGGGAAGGGGAGAGAGGGAAGGGGAGAGAGGGAAGGGGAGAGAGGGAAGGGGAGAGAGGGAAGGGGAGAGAGGGAAGGGGAGAGAGAGAAGGGGAGAGAGAGAAGGGGAGAGAGAGAGGGGGAGAGAGAGAGGGGGAGAGAGAGAAGGGGAGAGAGAGAAGGGGAGAGAAGGGGAAAGAGAGAGGGGGAGAGGGGGGAGAGTGAGGGGAGAGTGAGGGGAGAGAGGGGGAGAGGGAGGGGAGAGAGGGGGAGAGAGAGAGAGGGAGAGGGGGGGAGAGGGGGAAAGAGAGAAGGGGAGAGAGAAGGAGAAAGAGAAAGGGGGAGAGGGGGGGAGAGAGAGGGGGAGAGAGAGGGGGAGAGAGAGGGGGAGAGGGAGGGGAGGGAGAGGGGGAGAGAGAGAGGGGGAGAGAGAGAGGGGGAGAGAGAGAGGGGGAGAGAGAGAGGGGGAGAGAGAGGGGGGGAGAGAGGGAGGAGAGAGGGTCGGAGGGGGAGGAGGAGGGAGAGATGAGGGGGAGGGGAGGGGGGAGGTGGGTGAGAAGAGGGAAGGAGTGAGGAAAGAGAAGGAGCGAGGGGGGGAGTGAGAAGAAGGAAGGAGAGGGAGGGAGAGGGAGAGAGAAGGGGAGAGAGAGAGGGAGCGAGAGAGAGGGGGAGAGGGGGAAGAGAGAGGGTCGGAGGGGGAGGAGGAGGGAGAGAGGGGGGGAGGGAGGGAAGGAGAGAGGGCAGGAGGGAGGGGTAAGAGGGTGGGTGGGAGGGAGTGGGTAAGGGGTGGGAGGGGGGTTGAGGGGAGAGAGAGATTAGGGGGAGGGGAGGGGGGAGGTGGGTGAGGAGCGGGAAGGAGTGAGGAAAGAGAAGGAGCGAGGGGGGGAGTGAGAAGAAGGAAGGAGAGGGAGGGAGGAAGGGGGGAGTGTAGAGAGGGGCAGGGAAGGGAGATGGAGATGGAGATGGAGTGAGGAGAGGGAGGGAGGGTGAGGAAGGAGTGGGGCCGGGGGGAAGGTGGAGTGAGGAGAGGGGGATGGATGGGTGAAAGGGAGAGTGAGAGAGAGTGATGCACACTCACGTAGATCATCCAAGCGGCATAGCGTTCCTTGAGGTTGTAAAGCACAGCGGGTTCATGGAGGAAGGTTAACATGGCCATGTCCTCGATCTTATCAAACTTCGGAGGGTTCTGATTCAATATGGCGTCTTCCTTTACCACCACCGTCTGTGGGCAGCAAGGAAAATAACATCATCAAAGGCAGTGTGAGTCTTTGTGTGTCGCACACTCAGACTCACACACACTCACTCACTGACACACACACGCACACTGTCACAAGAGTTCTTTTTAAGCTTCGAATTCTGTGTGTTTTTACAAGACTGAGGAAAATGATTTTTCTGTGAACACTGAATGCTGAAACCTGGTGTTTGAACTGAGTGGGCCAGACTGCAAGACACCTGTTTCCAAGCAACAGCAAGGGAAATGACAGCTCACGTGACTTATTGCTTTGTGAAAGACCAGCGTTGGACAGGCAGGAGGCAGAATAAACTGGCTGGGACCTGAGGGAAAAAACCTCTCCCTGGAAGAGAAGGCTTGCCTCTATTGTAAAAAGAAATTCTTCCTTTTAGGTTGCAGCTATGGTCTGCCTGGAGAGAGCAAAAGACCCAGGAAAAGAGGAGTTGCTGCTCTCTATGGAGAAAGGCTCCTTTGCTGAGAGGAAGCCCTGCATTTTTAAAGGTAGCTGATTCCTATTGCTTCAGTCTCTGAAAAATCCCTGCCTCAGGAGTGATTCCTGGTGCCTCTTATGTTTTGGGAGATCTTGAAAGCTCACAAAAACATCTGCAGCTACCTCTAAACCGAAGCAGACCTGCTGCTACGCCCTTTGTGTGACGCCCTCTGCAGACGAAGAGCCGTGAACGCCGACCCGTCACAGACTGTTCATCAACCTCGCCTGGAGAGACTTCGAGTGGCATCCGACTATTCGACTCTGAGACACCTCACCAACCCAGAAATATCCTCCCAGAACATTACAACCCAGTTATTCTATTATTTCTAAGAAACTATTGTAAACCAAAACATCCTTTTAAAACCGGGTGGACCGTTTTTAAAAAATGTATGTGTATGTGCATGAGGGTTAGGAAGAATAAGGTGTTATAACATCTTTTCATTTATAGATTTATCTCATTATTGTTTAAGATTTAGTTCATTAATAAATAGTTAATGCTGTTGTATAAAGAAACCTGGTTTGGCGTGCTTTATTCTGGGGAACAAATAGAGTGTTTAATTTGGCTATTTTTCTGGCAGGGGGGAACTCAACTAATATTCTGTGACCTGTGGGACTGAATTAACAGTGCATTACTCCCACCTCAGTCGTAACAATATACACTCACACACTCACACAGGCAGTACCTTCCCATTCTCAGTTTCTGCTGTGACCTTGCCTCCCTCTCTGCTGGTGATTTTCGCCTTCACAAACTCCTCCACTTGGTCTGGGACGAAGATATCCCTCTTCAGGTCAAAGGGCATGGTTTGAGCCTGCAGTCTCTCCTTGTCCGACTTCCTCAGGAAACTGGCAGCAGGGCCAAAGTCACTCATTTGAGCGTCAGACATCGTCAAACCTGAAACCAGGAGAGCAAGCAAGTGTGATCACAACAAACTCCTCTACACTGTCCACATCAAACACTCCCAGGACAGGTACAGTACGGGGTTAGATACAGAGTAAATCTCCCTCTACACTGTCCCCATCAAACACTCCCAGGACAGGTACAGTACGGGGTTAGATACAGAGTAAAGCTCCCTCTACACTGTCCCCCATCAAACACTCCCAGGACAGGTACAGTACGGGGGTTAGATACAGAGTAAAGCTCCCTCTACACTGTCCCCCATCAAACACTCCCAGGACAGGTACAGCACAGGGTTAGATACAGAGTAAAACTCTCTCTACACTGTCCCCCATCAAACACTCCCAGGACAGGTACAGTACGGGGGTTAGATACAGAGTAAAGCTCCCTCTACACTGTCCCCATCAAACACTCCCAGGACAGGTACTGTACGGGGGTTAGATACAGAGTAAAGCTCCCTCTACACTGTCCCCATCAAACACTCCCAGGACAGGTACAGCACGGGGGTTAGATACAGAGTAAAGCTCCCTCTACACTGTCCACATCAAACACTCCCAGGACAGGTACAGTACGGGGGTTAGATACAGAGTAAAGCTCCCTCTACACTGTCCCCATCAAACACTCCCAGGACAGGTACTGTACGGGGGTTAGATACAGAGTAAAGCTCCCTCTACACTGTCCCCATCAAACACTCCCAGGACAGGTACAGCACGGGGGTTAGATACAGAGTAAAGCTCCCTCTACACTGTCCCCATCAAACACTCCCAGGACAGGTACAGTACGGGGGTTAGATACAGAGTAAAGCTCCCTCTACACTGTCCACATCAAACACTCCCAGGACAGGTACAGTACGGGGGTTAGATACAGAGTAAAGCTCCCTTTACACTGTCCACATCAAACACTCCCAGGACAGGTACAGTACGGGGGTTAGATACAGAGTAAAGCTCCCTCTACACTGTCCCCATCAAACACTCCCAGGACAGGTACAGTACGGGGGTTAGATACAGAGTAAAGCTCCCTCTACACTGTCCACATCAAACACTCCCAGGACAGGTACAGTACGGGGTTAGATACAGAGTAAAGCTCCCTCTACACTGTCCACATCAAACACTCCCAGGACAGGTACAGTACGGGGTTAGATACAGAGTAAAGCTCCCTCTACACTGTCCCCCATCAAACACTCCCAGGTACAGCACGGGGTTAGAAACAGAGTAAAGCTCCCTCGACACTGTCCGGCTTGAATCAGGTATCCATATTTGGTTTCTGTTGTGCTCAGTGTAGTGGTCACCCAGGGCCAACTGTGTAAACAGACCCAAGGAGCTGGGACTTCATGCTCGAGTCGATTAGATTCCTTCTTATCTGGTGAGTTTGGCTGGACTGTATATTATTGGGGGCCGCAGGCACTGAACTGTAAGGGATTAGTATTGGAACTCACAGGTACCCTGGTGACAGAGCCCGATGTTCTGATGAAGGGTCATCGATCTGAAACATTGACTCTCTTTCTCTCTCCACAGATGCTGAATGAACTGCTAGGTGCTTTCCTGCATTTTCTTTTTGTTTTGTTTTTATTTCAGATTTACAGCATCCGCAGTATTTTGCCTTTGCTGGACCGATCTGGTATTTTTACTGGAGGGACGAATCCGCCCAGTGATGCGGCACTTTCATCGTTTTTTTTTCCCAAACCCCGTTCTGTGATAAGGTTGTTCTGCGTTTTCTCTTATGCCGGAACCGTGGCAGATCCATGGATGGAAGCCCTGAGATCCCTTTGTCGGGACACTGGAAATGGAATGATTCTGTATACGGATTGTTATGTGAAAAGGAAGAATGTGCAGGGCTACGGGGAGAAAGCCGGGGAGTAGCACTCGGTAAATTGCTCTTTCGGAGAGCCAGCGTAGACACGACGGGCCGAATGGCCTCCTTCTGCGCTGTAACAATTCTGTGATTCTGTGATTAGACACTTATCCCCGTTCAGCCAAATTCCGCAAAATCGATTTATTTCTACTCTTTCCCGGGATGTGGGCATCACTGGCTAGGCCAGCATTTATTGCCCATCCCTAATTGCCCTTGAGAAGGTGGTGGTGAGCTGCCTTCTTGAACCGCTGCAGTCCATGTGGTGTATGTACACCCACAGTGCTGTTACACACAGGATGGGAGAATAAATTACTTCAGGGCTGTTATCCAGGAATGTTGCCATCAATATCCTCTCGATTAAGCGGCACCGAGTTTGGGAACTGTATTACAGGTCTGTATACCTCTAAAAACCCAACGGGAACTGCACATTGTATTTTAAGGATATCCTGTTGCCCTGATCTGAGTCAGGTATCCCTTTGTAAGGGCTGTTTATCATTCAGCAGGATGAACATTGCTGACTTCCATTTACTGATTTGCATTACAAACGGCGCCTCTCATTCCTGTCCTGGAACATGCATTTTTCTCATTAAGACCCACTTTCAGTAGATAAGAGGGTCTCCCTGCCATTTGTTTTCACAGTTAATCCCGTTGACAAGTATTCGCTAAACAGTAAATCACAGGAGTGTGGGAACTCCATTAGAGAAAAATAGGAGTTTGAGCTTAATGCAGTTTTGGTTGGTGACAAAACTGCATTAACAGAATGGTAAGGTTCGAGTGCCTGTGTGTTCTGCCAGAAATATTTAGTGCACAAGTTTTAAGAGTTTCCACCAAAATTTATTGATTCTTTTCAGAGGCTAGCAGACCTGCTGTGTAATTCCAAACAATCTCTGTTTTCATTCCAGATTTCCAGCATTTGCAATGTTTCCCTCTCTTCTTTCTCTGTCCTGTTCAGAAAAAAAACTTTGGAACTCCTTGCCCTTGTTCAGTCCTAAGCCTAGATCCTTCGGTATTAACATACCGCTGCCTCACCACTGTTTAACTGGTACAGAAGCTATCAAAGTCAAACTGAATTGCCCCCAGGTCCCCTTCAGGGTTGTGAAGAGCCATCTGAGTTTGTTGAGATTTGGTTTCTTATTGAATTCATGACACCAGAACACTCGGACACCACAACAACAACTTGGATTTATATAACATTGTAAAATGACCCAAAGGGCTTCTCGGGAGTATTATCAGACAAAATTTGACAGGGAGCCACATAAGGAGATATTGAGACAGGTAACACAAGCCTGGTTGGTTTTAAAGAGCGATCTTAAAGGAGGAGAGAGAGGCAGATAGGTTTAGGGAGGGGATTCCCAAGTGTAGGGCCTAGGCAGCTGAAGGCAAGACTGCCAATGGCAGAGTGATGAAAATCAGGGATGCACATGAGGCCAGAATTGGAGGAGCACAGAGATCTCTGAAGGCTGTAGGACTGGCACTGATTATAAAGATAGGGAGGGGGCAAGGCCATGGAGTGACTTGAAAACAAGAATGAGAATATAAAAACCCAGAAGATAGTTGGGTTAATTTTAGAGGAAATAAGAACATTTTAAACATCATCCACAGGAGGGACAATCAATTAAGGAACTATTTTAGATTGGATGAAATTTTTTCCCTCCACGGCCTTATCCTTTGGGGCCCAAACCAGGAAAAAAGCATGTTCACCCTCTGATCTGTAGGTTTTTAAGTTGTTCTTGGGAGAATGGCATTGTTGGCAAGGTCAGCATTTATTGTCCATCCCTAATTGCCCTTGAGAAGGTGGTGGTGAGCCGCCTTCTTGAACCGCTGCAGTCCATATGGTGTAGGTACACCCACAGTGCTGTTAGGGAGGGAGTTCCAGGATTTTGACCCAGCAACAGTGAAAGAACGGTGATTTAGTTCCAAGTAAGAATGGTGTGTGACTTGTCCGTCTAGATGGTCGCGGTCATGAGTTTGGAAGGTGCTGTCACAGGAACCTCGGTGAGTGGCTGCAATGCCTCTTATAGAGGTACACACTGTTGCCACTGAATGAATGTTCAAAGTAGTGGATTGGGTACCAATCAAATAGGGTACTTTGTTTTGGATGGAATTGCGCTTCTAGAGTGGTGTTGGAGCTGCACTCATCCAGGCAAGTGGAGTGTATTCTATCACACTCCTGACTTGTGCCTTTTAGAAGGTGGACAGGCTTTGGGGAGTTAGGAGGTGAGTTACTCACCAGAGAATTCCCAGCCTCTCACCTGCTCTTGTAGCCATAGTATTTATGTAGCTGGTTCAGTTAAGTGTCTGGTCAATGGTAACCCTCAGGGTGTTGTTGATGGGGGATTTAGCAATGGAGATGCTATTGAATGTCAACTCTGTTGTTGGAGATGGTCATTGTCTGGCACTTGTGTGGCATAAATGTTAAACCATCAGTTGCTGGATATTCAACTTTCAGGTTTACAAGTTGATTCATTCTGACAAGGACACCCTCTTTATAGCAGAATGGTGAAGCTCACACCCTCTTCTGTGATGCTGAAGTCAGGGTGTGATTACTTTCTATATTTTCTCTCTCGATATCTTTGTGGAAGTGCTCACACATTTATTTAAAACATGCTACTATCTCAGCTAAAATATTGGGGAAGAGGAATTTCAAGCGAAATCTTGCTTTGGTATGTTACCATGGTTACCACGATGTAATTTCAGGGCTCTCATCACTTAGGAACATAAGGAGTAGGGCCATTTAGCCTCTTTCAGCCTGTTCGACCACTCAATTAGATCTGTATCACAATTCCATTTTCCCACCTTTGCTCTATATCTCTTGATACACTCAACAAACAAAAACCTATCTATCTCAGTTTTGGAAGCTCCAATTGAGCCAGCAACTATATTTGCAAGAGAGAGTTCATGATAAAACAAAAGCAAAATACTGCAGAAGCTGGAAATCTGACAATAGTTCATGGATCTGAAACATTAACTTCTTTTTTCTCTCCACATATATCTTCAGTACTGGCTGCAAACCCTGTTCCCTACCCACCAACTCTATTTCCCTGACTGACAACTGTCAGAGGCTGAACCAAACTGTTCGCCACCATGGTATTGCATTTGACCCCAAGATGAGCTTCCATCCACATATCCTCACAACCACCAAGACTGCCTACTTCCACCCCTGTAACATCATCCAACTCCGTCCCTGCTTCTGCTACTGAAACCCTCATCAATGCCTTTGTTAGCACTAGACTTGGCTATTCCATCCCTCTCCTGGCCAGCCTCCCATCTTCCACCCTCCATATACTTGGGCTCATCCAAAACTCTGTTGCTCGTATTCTAACTCGTATCAAGTGTTACGACCTAGGCAGGAGGAATGCACTGTTTATTCAGTCCCACTACTCTACAGATCATAGCATATTTGTAAAGTTACCCACCTACCAGAAAATAGCCAAATTAAACGCTCTATTTCTCCCCTAGAATAAAGCACACCAAACCAGGTTTCTTTAAACAACAACAAAATTAACTATTTATTAATAAACTAAGTCTTAAACAATAAAGAGATAACTCTATATGTGAAAGGATTCTTTTCAAACTTCTTATTCTTCCTAACCCTCATGCACACACACATACATTTAAAAAATGGTTAACCAGAAGAAAAGGATGTTTTAGTTAAAGCTGTTTTTAGGCATAAGAAAATAATTGGGTTGTAACGTTCTAGTAGGATATTTCGGAGTCAGTGAGGCGTCCCAGAGTCAAATAGTCGTATGCCACTTGAAGTCTCTCCAGGTGAGGTTGATGAACAGTCTGTGATGGGCAGATGTTCATGGCACTTCGGCTGCAGCAGGCGTCACACAGATCTTTCAGCAAAGGGTGTAGCAACAGGTCTGCTTGGGTTTTGAAATAGCAGGCTAGCAATGGAAGCTTTCTTGAGCTTTCAGGATCTCCCAAAACATAAGAGGCAACAGGAATCACGCCTGAGGCAGAGACTTTTCAGAGACTGGAGGCAATAGGAATCTGCTACCTTTTAAAATGCAGGGCTTCTGCTCAGAAAGGAACCTTTCTCCACAGAGAGCAGCAACTTCTATTTTCCTGGGTCTTTTCCTCTCCAGGGGTCGTTTCTGTCTCCAGGCAAACCATAGAACCATAGAAAAATTACAGCCCAGAAGGAGGCTATTCAGCCCATTGTGTCTGCGCCAGCTGAAAAAACTAGCCACCCAATCTAATTCCACCTTCCAGCACCTGGTCCATGCCCTTGCAGGTTAGAGCACTTCAGGTGTATGTCCAGGTACCTTTTGACAGCAACAGACCACAGCCATCACCTCAAATGTATAATTTCTTTTTATAAGAGAGGCAAACCTTTTTCAGGGAGAGGTCTTTTTATCTGATCTGCAAAAAACAGGTCCCAGCCAGTATGTTCTGCATCCTGCCTGTCCAGTTCACTGGTCCTTTACAATGCAGAAGTGAAACTGAAACTCGAACAATCAAGTCCTGTGACTGTCATTTCCCTTGCTGTAGTGTGGAACAGGTGTTCTGCAGTCAGTCCCACTCAGTTCAAACACCAAGTTTCAGCATTCGATGTTCACAGAAAATCTTTTTTTCTCAGTTTAAAAAAAAAACACAGAATTCTTTCAAATAAAAAAAACAAAACTCTAATGACACAAGTCCTATTTATCCATCCTCCCTATGGTCAATGACCTATATTGGCTCCTGGTGCAGCAACCTTTCAATTAAAAATTCTCATCCATGTTTTCAAATCCCTCCATGGTTCACCCTCACTATCACCGTAACCTCCTCCAGCTCTACAACTCACTGAGATCTCTGTGCTCCTCCAATTCTAGCCTCTTGATCATTCCCAGTTTTAATCACTCCACCATTGGCGGCCGTGCTTTTAGCTGCCTGGGCCCTAAACTCTAGAATTCCCTCCATAAACCTTTCCACTTCACCAGCTCTCTCATCCTTCAAGATATTCCTTAAAACCTACCTATTTGACCAAGCTTTTGGTTATCTGTCCTATTATCTCCCTTTGTGGCATTGTGTCAAATTTTGCTTCACAATGCTTATGTGAAACACTTTGATATGTTTTATTATGTTAAAGGCACCATAAAAATACAAGGTTTGCTGTTGTTGTCTGGCCTGCTGAATATTTCTAGCATTTTCCGACTTTATTTTGTATTGCTGCTTTCCTTTGAGTGGAAAAAAGCTCCCTGATTTCATTCCTAGATGGTCCTGCTCTAATTTTGAGAATATGACACTTTCTCTGGATTCTCCTACCAGAGCATATAGTTTCTCTGTATCACCCTATCAAATTGCTTTATCATTTTCAAGAGCTTGATTACTGGAATACCATAAATGATGTGTTTGTGACATCCAGGGACTTCTGGGAGCCCAGTCTCCAACAGCTTGCTCTTCTCCCCATGCCTTCAATACTAAGCCTTCAGTCTCATAAAGTGTTCCCAGGTTGGAAGGTCTGCTCCCTTTTCCATCCCATTGACAATGTTTATTGTCCAGCAGTTTTAAAATATGCATCCAGAGAGCACTGTGCAGTTGCTGGTCATAAATTGCATCTTTTTATGTAAAAAGGTCAGGAAGTTCAATGTTTTTTTTCCTACCCCATCTGCAGCAGCTCATCAAGGTTTAACTGACATCCTTATTTCAATCACATCTGAAATTTATACTGAAAATATTAAGTTTATTTTTAATCCCACTTGAGAGAATACTGTAATTAAATAGCTATGAAATGTGATTAAACAGGTGGACTGTTAGCATGAAATTGATAGCAATGATTTTCGTTCTGATTAAGAGCCTAGAAAAATTAAAGGTGTTTGCTTATTCCCACGTCCCTGTACAACACACCCAGCATCCTGGCCAGCCTCTTCAGCGAGTGCTTTGAACGCTCTGACAGCTGCAGCCAGAGCAGCAATATTTTGAAATACAGTACAGTTTGCTGGTATTTGCCAAAAACTAACTGTTAATTTCAGGCGTGTGCCCGTCATTTTACAAAAAGCGTAAGGTAAAACAAACATAGGAACAGGAGGAAGTCAATCAGCCCCTCGAATTGCTCCACCATGCAATTAGATCATGGTTGATCTGCATCCGAACTCCATTTACGTACCTTTGCTACATATCCCATTTAAAAAAATTGTTTCCAGTAGTTGCTGAATCAGTTTTAAGGGGGCACAAACTGAACACTACAACTAGAAGAATGAAGGGGTAGTTAGAAGAAATATTTTTCAAACAGAGACCTATTTCAAGACTGAGGCCGATTTTTTGTTAAATAAGGGTATAAAGGGATATGGAGCTAGGGCAGGTAGGTGAAGTTGATGTGCAGATCAGCCATGATCTAATTAAATGTGAGAGCCATACCCGAGGGCCTGAATCACCTAGTCCTGTTCCTATATTCCTATGTAGGAGGTTCTTGGAATATGAAGTAGATACTATAACATCATTTAAAAGGAAATTGGAGAAGTATTTAAAATGGAAGAATATAAAAGGCTACAGGTAAAGGACAGGGAAATGAGATTAGAGTTAGCTCCAGTTACAATGGTAGCACTAGCATAGTCTGATGGATTAAGTGGTCTCATTCTGTGCTGCAATTTCTGTGATCTATGAGGTTCACACTTTCCGCTCCCTTGGGACCAGGAAAGGTCGGATCCTGGACACTACAGGAGTAGGGTTGGGTGTATTCCTGGAGTTTTATCAATGAGAGTTCTGAACTCCTGTCACCCACAGTAAAAGTTCCTTAGAGGTTACTTCTTTTGATTTGCTTGAACTCAAGCTCATTAATCAAGCCATCACTGGGTTGTTTGTGGTTGTAATTAGAACCTTTTTTTAAACTGAGAATAGATTGCACATTCCAATTCCCTCTTTTCTAATCTCTATGGGTGGTCAAAGAAAAATCAGACCTTTTTACACTTTCAGAAAAAATAAACAGAAAACGTACCGGAAATGGTCTTCATGGTGTTTTGGCTAACAGCTGATTTTGGTCAACAACAGATGTTCCTAGTGCTTAATAATGATGCTGGAAGGACAGTTTTGTCAATAACGGAACTCCCATTGGTGCTGGTCAGAGGGCTTTATGTGAATCTTTGTGTTTATCAAATGATGGTATTCAATCTTAGAAATGTTTGCACCTTCATCATTTAATCTTCATACCAAATCACCTCGTGTCAGGTGCAACTCTTTAGTCGTAAAGTTCCTTCTGCATTGCCTATTTTCAATACTAGAGCAAGAACAACCTGCAATTATATGGCACCGTTAACAGAAAAACATCTCAAGGCATCAACTCTCTCTTTAACTATCCTGGACTGAAGACAACTGGCACCAAAGAATGAGCAGTTTAGTGTTGTGACCTGAACCGACTGGGAACATGATTCAGACTCAGGTTATTCAAGCTCATTTCATGTTGGATTTGTACAGCTAGCAGGATGTGGTTGTGCTGATCAACTCCAAGTTCTGAAAGTGAAGAGATTATCTGGGATATTTTCCTTTACTTGCCAATGTTACTGAAAGACCAGTCTTGAACTATCTGTTGTTCTTTGCTAGCCATCAAATCTCACTTGGACTTGGTTTGTTAAAGTTTAGTTTATTTTAAAAATTGATGTGTGTAGCACAACTTCAGTTCACTTGATCCTGCTGGCTTCCAATCATCCATTTAGATACAATAGACATAATACTCTCCCCTCACATGTGCTATCATGAAGCATGTAGCATCAATGGTTGATAACTAAAGCATGTGCCTTGTGGGCGTCTCGGGAGAGACCAAGGCTATGGGAGTAAACCCTAACAGAAAATCCGGAGCGGAACCCCGTAGGCGGTCATGTGTCACCTTTGGCATGTTTCCGGCAGTTCCTGCAGCCATACTGGTGCCAAACGTCGTGTCCTGCACTCCTTTGGACCCCACCAGAAAGGCCGAGAGGGGGGTTTTGACGACTGGGCAACTCTCAACCTCCATAAATTTGCCCAGGCATGCGCCATGGAGAGGTCACTCCATACAAACCACTGACCACCTCCAGGCGCGTATCCATTGTCTCTCGAGATAAGGAGGCCCAAAAGAAAGAAAAGCTCCCTCTACACTGTCCCCATCAAACACTCCCAGGACAGGTACAGTACGGGGGTTAGATCCAGAGTAAAGCTCCCTCTACACTGTCCACATCAAACACTCCCAGGACAGGTACAGTACGGGGGTTAGATACAGAGTAAAGCTCCCTTTACACTGTCCACATCAAACACTCCCAGGACAGGTACAGTACGGGGGTTAGATACAGAGTAAAGCTCCCTCTACACTGTCCACATCAAACACTCCCAGGACAGGTACAGTACGGGGGTTAGATATAGAGTAAAGCTCCCTCTACACTGTCCACATCAAACACTCCCAGGACAGGTACAGTACGGGGTTAGATACAGAGTAAAGCTCCCTCTACACTGTCCACATCAAACACTCCCAGGACAGGTACAGTACGGGGTTAGATACAGAGTAAAGCTCCCTCTACACTGTCCACATCAAACACTCCCAGGATAGGTACAGTACGGGGTTAGATACAGAGTAAAGCTCCCTCTACACTGTCCCCATCAAACACTACCAGGACAGGTACAGTACAGGATGAGATACATATCATTTCACCGTACCTTTGATGCGAGCGGGAACTGTGAAGAAAACGTTGGTTTTTGGATCTGGAATCGATCAATCTGCGCGAGACAGAAATTTAAGTGAGTGCAGTTGCTGAGATGAGAGATTTACTCCAAGACCATTGATGTGCAAGTGATTTGGGGTGGGTCACAAACCCATCAGAAAACCTCGGTTGATCTGTCTATCATCTGCCTAAGTTTGAACCCGGAGAGAGAGAGAGAGACAGAGAGAGAGAGAGAGACAGAGAGACCACGAGAGAGAGACCGAGAGAGAGAGACCGAGAGAGAGAGGCAGAGAGAGACAGAGACCGAGAGACCGAGAGAGAGACAAAGAGAGACGGTGAGAGAGAAAGATAGAAAGAGACAGAGAGAGAGACAGAAAGACACACAGAGAGACCGAGAGACAGAGACCGAGATGGAGAGAGAGAGAGACAAAGCGAGAGAGACGGAGAGAGAGAGAGATAGAAAGAGACAGATAGAGAGAAAAACAGATAGAGAGAAAAACAGAGAGACAGAAACAGAGACAGTGAGAGAGAGATACAGTGACAGAGAGACAGACAGTGAGAGAGAGGGACAGAGAGAGACACAGAGAGAGACAGTGAGAGAGAGGGACAGTGAGAGAGACAGAGAGAGATAGTGTGAGAGAGAGCGACAGAGAGAGAGAGACAGAGGGAGAGAAATATGAAGAGCGAGAGACAGAAAGAGAGACAGAGAGAAAGACAAAGAGAGGGAGACAAAGACTGAAAGAGAGGTAGAAAGAGACAGAGAGAAATGGAAAAAAACGAGCTGTAACTCTGTGGAAAGGTGCGGTTTGATTTGCCAGAGAACGAATCGATTTGTGTTACCTCGAGAGTAGATTCAGCAACAGGTTAGAGAGGATGAAGAGTGAGAGAGAGAGAGAGATAGCAAGTGCTGCAGGAAGCAGTGTGAATGGCAGGGCAATCTCTGTCTTTTATACACCATAGCCGGGGCCCATCCTAATTTGGAGCAGGATGTATTTTAAGGCCTTTGGGGCTGGGACAATGCTGTCATTGTTCTGGAATTAAAGGTCGCATTGCCCCTCCCGACTCCTGGACACTTCTGTCTTTCTCTCCCCCCCCACCTCGCTCACCACTCAGCTCTCTCCGAGGATTCTCAAGGTCACTCCACTGACTGTCCCAGGTTTGACATTCCAAAGGGCGTCCCCCCCCCTCCATCTCATTCCTCTTGCCAGCCCAGAATAATGTCCCTGGCACCTTCCCCCCTGTCCTCCACCCCCACAGCATGTCTTTCAAGGCCACAGCTATCGAAAGACAGTTCACAGACACCTGTTGGCAGGGGCTGAGTAGAGAGGACGAGGGAGGGAGCGAGGGAGCGAGCAGATGCTGAACAAAAACTTTGATAAACAACTCGAGTGTCAATTGACTGCTCTCACCTGCTTCTGTCTTCAGCTTCTGAGCATTGCATCTGTCCCTGTCCCTCTCTCCCTCTCCCTCTGTCCCTCTATCCCTCTCTCCATCTCCCTGTCTCTCTCTCTCTCCCTGTCCTTCTCTCTCTCCCTGTCCTTCTCTCTCTCCCTCTCCCTGTCTCTCCCTCTCCCTGTCTCTCTCTCTCTCTCCCTGTCCCTCTCTCCCTCTCCCTCTGACCCTCTCTCCATCTCCCTCTCTCCATCTCCCTCTCTCCCTGTCCCTCTCTCCATCTCCCTGTCTCTCTCTCTCTCCCTCTCTCCCTGTCCTTCTCTCCCTCTCCCTCTGACCCTCTCTCCCTGTCCCTCTCCCTCTCTCCCTGACCCTCTCTCCCTGTCCCTCTCTCCCTATGTCCCTCTCTGTCTCCATCCATCCCTCTCTTTCTCTCTCTGTCTTTCTCACTTTGTCTCCCCCCCTCTCTGTCTCTATCTCTCTCTCTGTCACTCTCTCTGTCTCTCTATCTCTCTCTCTGTCTCTCTCTCTTTGTCTCTGTCTCTCTCTTTCTCACTGTCTCTCTCTCCCTCTCTCTCTCTCGCTTTTTCTCTGTCTCTCTCTCTCCCTTTCTCTCTGTCTGTCTCTCCCTCTCTCGCTCTGTCTCTTTCTCTCTCTCTCCATCTCTCCCTGTTTCCTTCTCTCTCTCTCTATGTCTATCTCTCTGTCTGTCTGTCTCTCTCTCTCCATCTCTCTCTCTCTACATCTCTCTCTCTGTTTCCTTCTCCCTCTCTCTCTCTTTGTCATTGAGAGAGACAGAGAAACAGTAAGATCCCACAAACAGTAATGTGATGAACCAGATCATCTGTTTTGTTTTTTGGTGATGTTGGTTGAGTGATAAATATTGTCCCCAGGACACTGGGGAGAACTCCCCACTGCTCGTCTTCCAAATACTGTCCGTGGGATCTTTTACACCCACCTGAGAGGGCAGACAGGGCCTCGGTTTAATGTCTCATCCTCTCGAGTGTCGAAGATTAAGGGGGTGATTGAATCGAGGGGTTGACGATGATTAAAGGATTCGATCGGGTCGATAGAGAGAAATTATTTCCTCTGGTCAGGGGTGCAGGGAATCCAGAACAAGGGGCAGAAAGTGAAAATCGGAGCCAGGTCGTTCAGGGGGTGAAGTCAGGAAGCACCTCTTCACACAAAGGGCATCCGGAAATCCGGAACTCTCTCCCCCAAAAAGCCACTGAGGCTGGAGGGTCAGATGGAAATTTCAAGACTGAGATGGATAGAATTTTGTTCAGTAAGGGGATCGAGAGATAGGAAGCAAAGGCCGGAGAGACGGAGTGAGATTCCGATCCAGGATGAGCTGAATGAATGACAGAACAGGCTGGAGGAGGGGCTGAATGGCCTCCTCCTGTTCCTGTGTGACAGGCTGGAGGAGGGGCTGAATGGCCTCTTCCTGTTCCTGTGTGACAGGCTGGAGGAGGGGCTGAATTGCCTCCTCCTGTTCCTGTGTGACAGGCTCGAGGAGGGGGCTGAATGGCCTCCTCCTGTTCCTGTGTGACAGGCTCGAGGAGGGGGCTGAATGGCCTCCTCCTGTTCCTGTGTGACAGGCTCGAGGAGAGGGCTGAATGGCCTCCTCCTGTTCCTGTGTTCTGAGGTGGGAGAGAATCGCCTCCCTTTTCCCTGCTCTGTGCGTGGGCGTGTGCTTGGGTGTGCGTGCGAGGCGGGTTAAATCCCCAACAACGCCCGCCCGTCTTTCAGTGACAGGGGCCGATGTGAAATTGATAACTGTGCACTATTTCCTTCCATGTTACCGACCCCATCGCCCCTCAAAGTTGAATTAACTCCCATTTCTCCCGACTACCCAGCCCCTCCACCTCCCATCCCTGCCCACTGCACCTCCCCTCCTCACTCCCAACCTCTAGCGGACACAAGAGGCTGCAAAGAAATCCAGACAGGTTAAACGAGTGGACAACCAGATGGAGTATAATGTCGGGAAGTGTGAAGTTGTTCACTTTGGTCGTAAAATAGAAAAACAGAATATTTTTGTAAAGTTGTGAAACTGGTAAATGTTGATGTTCAGAGTGACTTGGGGGGAACTCGTACAAGGAACGCACAAAATTAACATGCAGATACAGCAGGCTATTGGGAAGGTTTTGTATGTTGGTCTTTATTGCAAGGGGATTGGAGTACAGGAATAAAGAAGTCTTAATAAAATTGTACAGGGTTTTGGTGAGACCACACCTGGAATACTGTGTGCAGTTTTAGTCTCCATATTTAAGAAAGGATATACTTGCACTGGAGGCAGTGCAGTGAAGATTTACTGAATTGGTCCCTGGGATGAGGGGGTTGTCCTCTGATGAGAGGCTGAGTAAATTGGGCCGATATTCTCTGGAGTTTAAAAGAATGAGAGGTGATCTAATTGAGACATACAAGATTGTGAAAGGGTTTGATAGGGTAGAAGCTGAGAGATTGTTCCCACTGGTCAGGGAATCTAGAACACGGGGACACAGTCTCAGGATAAAGGGGTCAATCATTCAGGACTGAGATGAGGAGAAATTACTTCACTCAAAGGGTTGTGAATCTTTGGAATTCTCTATCCCAGAGGGTTGTGGATTCTCCATCATTCAATACATTTAAGGCTGGGAAAGATAGATTTTTGATCTCTCAGCGAATCAAGGGATATGGGGAGCGGGCAGGAAAGTGGAATTGAAGCCCAAGATCAGCCATGATGGTATTGAATGGGAGAGCAGGCTCGATGGGCCGAATGGTCGGCACCTGCTCCTATTTCTTGTGTTAATGCCAGCGCACCATGACTGCCTATCTCCCCGCACCCCCCTTCCCAGTTCCCCACCAAGCCCAGCTGCTGCTCGACTTGGGACGAAAGCCAGAAAGGTCCTCCTTAAATAAACACAGGCCTACGCAAGTGTCAACTGTGAGAAACACGTCAAACACAGACAAGGTTGAGGCTTCAAAGGGCAGGAGGGAAATGGATATCTTATCCACGGACATTGTCTAAATACAGACAGTGCTCAGAATTCCAGGCATCCACAAGCATTGTATGGGCAAAAATATTTATAGATCTCGGACCTTAAACACACACTCAACACCCTGTATCTCATCATTCGCCCCTGACAGAACATCACTCCACAACTCTCATTAATACGGCACTTTTAACAGAGCAAAACATTCCCGAGGCATCACAAGAAGAATTAAATGAGGAAAATCTGACTCCGAGTCACATATGGAGATATTAGAGACAGGCGACCAAAAACTCGGTCAAAGAGGTCGGTTTAAGGAGCATCTTAAAGGAGGAGAGAGAGAGAGAGAGAGAAACAGAGAGAGAGAGAGAGAAACAGAGAGAGAGAGAGAGAAACAGAGAGAGAGAAACAGAGAGACAGAGAGAGAGAGGTTTAAGGAGGGAATTCCAGAGTTTAGGCCCCAGGCAGCTGAAGGCACGGCCGCCAATGGTGGAGCGATGGGAATCGGGGAATGGGCAAGAGGCCGGAATTGGAGGAGCGCAGAGATCACGGAGGGTGGTAGGGACTGGAGGAGGTTACAGAGATAGGGAGGGTTGGAGGGATTCGAAGAAGTTACAGAGATAGGGAGGGTTGTAGGGACTAGAGGAGGTTACACAGATCTCGGAGGGTTGGAGGGACTGGAGGAAGTTACAGAGATAGGGAGGATTGTAGGGGCTGGAGGAGGTTACAGTGATAGGGAGGGTTGTAGGGGCTGCAGGAGGTTACAGAGATAGAGAGGGCTGTAGGGGCGGGAGGAGGTTACAGAGATAGGGAGGGTTGTAGAGACTGGAGGAGGTTACAGAGATAGGGAGGGTTGTAGGGACTGGAGGAAGTTACAGAGATAGGGAGGGTTGTAGGGACTGGAGGAGGTTACAGAGATAGGGAGGGTTGGAGGGACTGGATGAAGTTACAGAGATAGGGAGGGTTGGAGGGACTGGAGGAAGTTACAGAGATAGGGAGGGTTGTAGGGACTGGAGGAAGTTACAGAGATAGGGAGGGTTGTAGGGGCTGGAGGAGGTTACAGAGATAGGGAGGGTTGCAGGGACTGGAGAAGGTTACAGAGATAGGGAGGGTTGTATGGGCTGGAGGAAGTTACAGAGATAAGGAGGGTTGCAGGGACTGGAGGAGGTTACAGAGATAGGGAGGGTTGTAGGGACTGGAGGAAGTTACAGAGATAGGGAGGGTTGTAGGGGCTGGAGGAAGTTACAGAGATAGGGAGGGTTGCAGGGGCTGGTGGAGGTTAGAGAGATAAGGAGTGGTGTAGGGGCTGGAGGAGGTTACAGAGATAGAGAGGGTTGTAGGGACTGGAGGAGGTTACAGAGATCGGGAGGGTTGTAGGGGCTGGAGGAGGTTACAGAGATAGAGAGGGCTGTAGGGGCGGGAGGAGGTTACAGAGATAGGGAGGGTTGTAGAGGCTGGAGGAAGTTACAGAGATAGGGAGGGTTGTAGGGACTGGAGGGGGTTAGAGAGATAGGGAGGGTTGTAGGGGCTGGAGGAGGTTACAGAGATAGGGAGGGTTGAAGAGACTGGAGGAAGTTACAGAGATAGGGAGGGTTGTAGGGGCTGGAGGAGGTTACAGAGATAGGGAGGGTTGTAGGGGCTGGAGGAGGTTACAGAGATAGGGAGGGTTGTAGGGACTGGAGGAGGTTACAGAGATAGGGAGGGTTGTAGGGACTGGAGGAGGTTACAGAGATAGGGAGGCTTGTAGGGACTGGAGGAGGTTACAGAGATAGGGAGGTGGTGAGGTGCTCTGGAGGGATTTGAAAACAAGGATGAGAATTTTAAAATCGAGGTGTTCCCGGACCGGGAGCCAGTGTCGGTCTGCGGGTACAGGGGGGTGACGGGTGAACGGGTCACGGTGTGAGTTAGAACACGGGGGCAGGAGAGGTTAAGATGAGCGGATGGTTCCGGAGGGTAGAATGTGGGAGACCGGCCAGGAGTGTGTTGGAATAGTTGAATTTGAAGAGGACAAAAGGGAGGGATTCGAAAGCGAGGAGATGATATGAACTCTACAAGGAGGCAAAAAGCTCGAGGACAGAGCGTCTGGTCAGAACCCATGTGGAGTAACTGGGTTCAGTTCCACGCTCCATCCCTCAGGAAGGAGAAATGGACCTTGGAGGCAGTGCAGCCGAGATCACTAGTTCCAAGTGTTTAAAGGGTTAAATTAGGAGCTTCACTTGCACAGACTGGGTTTTTATTCCCCCGAGTATCAAAGACTAAGATTAAGATAGTGAATCATTTCGGCACCTACTCCAGTGCTTATATATCCATTTTATAATGCAGAGATTGGGACAGTGTACAGTGCTCTGAGTGTGGTCTAACTGAGGGATATGGAGATGGGGACAGTGCACAGTGCTCCAAGTGTGGTCTAACTGAGGGATATGGAGATTGGGACAGTGTACAGTGCTCCAAGTGTGGTCTAACTGAGGGATATGGAGACTGGAACTGTGCACAGTGCTCTGAGTGTGGTCTAACTGAGGGATATGGAGACCGGAACTGTGCACAGTGCTCCAAGTGTGGTCTAACTGAGGGATATGGAGATTGGGACAGTGCACAGTACTCCAAGTGTGGTCTAACTGAGGGATATGGAGACCGGAACTGTGCACAGTGCTCCAAGTGTGGTCTAACTGAGGGATATGGAGACTGGAACTGTGCACAGTGCTCCAAGTGTGGTCTAACTGAGGACAACGGAGACTGGAACTGTGCACAGTGCTCCAAGTGTGGTCTAACCGAGGGATATGGAGACTGGAACTGTGCACAGTGCTCCAAGTGTGTTCTAACTGAGGACTATGGAGACTGGAACTGTGCACAGTGCTCCATGTGTGGTCTAACTGAGGACTACGGAGACTGGAACTGTGCACAGTGCTCCAAGTGTGGTCTAACCCAGGGATATGGAGACTGGAACTGTGCACAGTGCTCCAAGTGTGTTCTAACTGAGGACTATGGAGACTGGAACCGTGCACAGTGCTCCCAGTGTGGTCTAACCGAGGACTATGGAGACTGGAACTGTGCACAGTGCTCCAAGTGTGGTCTAACAGAGGGATATGGAGACCGGAACTGTGCACAGTGCTCCAAGTCTGGTCTAACCGAGGGATACGGAGACCGGAACTGTGCACAGTGCTCCAAGTCTGGTCTAACCGAGGGATATGGAGACCGGAACTGTGCACAGTGCTCCAAGTCTGGTCTAACCGAGGGATATGGAGACCGGAACTGTGCACAGTGCTCCAAGTTTTCTTTTCACTCATGGGATGTGGGCGTCACTGGCCAGGCCAGCATTTATTGCCCATCCCTAATTGCCCTTGAGAAGGTGGTGGTGAGCTGCCTTCTTGAACCGCTGCAGTCCATGTGGGGTAGGTACACCCACAGTGCTGTTAGGAAGGGAGTTCCAGGATTTTGACCCAGTGACAGTGAAGGAACGGTGATATAGTTCCAAGTCAGGATGGTGTGTGACTTGGAGGGGAACTTGCAGGTGATGGTGTTCCCATGTATTTGCTGCCCTTGTCCTTCTAGGTGGTAGAGGTCGTGGGTTTGGAAGGTGCTGTCTAAGGAGCCTTGGTGCATTGCTGCAGTGCATCTTGTAGATGGTACACACTGCTGCCACTGTGTGTCAGTGGTGGAGGGAGTGAATGTTTGTAGATGGGGTGCCAATCAAGCGGGCCGCTTTGTCCTGGATGGTGTCGAGCTTCTTGAGTGTTGTTGGAGCTGCACTCATCCAGGCAAGTGGAGAGTATTCCATCACACTCCTGACTTGTGCCTTGTGGATGGTGGACAGGCTTTGGGGAGTCAGGAGGTGAGTTACTCACCACAGGATTCCTAGCCTCTGACCTGCTCTTGTAGCCACGGTATTTATATGGCTACTCCAGTTCAGTTTCTGATAAATGGTAACCCCGAGGATGTTGATAGTGGGGGATTCAGTGATGGTAATGCCATTGAATGTCAAGGGAAGATGGTTAGATTCTCTCTTGTTGGAGCTGGTCATTACCTGTGGTCTAACTGAGGGATATGGAGACTGGAACTGTGCACAGTGCTCCAAGTGCGATCTAACCGAGGGATATGGAGACTGGAACTGTGCACAGTGCTCCAAGTGTGGACTAACCGAGGGATATGGAGACCGGAACTGTGCACTGTGCTCCAAGTGCGATCTAACCGAGGGATATGGAGACTGGAACTGTGCACTGTGCTCCAAGTGCGATCTAACCGAGGGATATGGAGACCGGAACTGTGCACAGTGCTCCAAGTGTGGACTAACCGAGGGATATGGAGACCGGAACTGTGCACAGTGCTCCAAGTGTGGTCTAACCGGGGGATATGGAGAGTGGAACTGTGCACAGTGCTCCAAGTGTGGTCTCACCGAGGGATATGGAGACCAGAACTGTACACAGTGCTCTGAGTGTGGTCTAACCGGGGGATATGGAGAGTGGAACTGTGCACAGTGCTCCGAGTGTGGTCTAACTGAGGACTATGGAGACTGGAACTGTGCACAGTGCTCCAAGTGTGGTCTAACCGGGGGATATGGAGAGTGGAACTGTGCACAGTGCTCCAAGTGTGGTCTAACTGAGGACTATGGAGACTGGAACTGTGCACAGTGCTCCAAGTGTGGTCTAACCGGGGGATATGGAGAGTGGAACTGTGCACAGTGCTCCAAGTGTGGTCTAACCGGGGGATATGGAGAGTGGAACTGTGCACAGTGCTCCAAGTGTGGTCTAACCGGGGGATATGGAGAGTGGAACTGTGCACAGTGCTCCAAGTGTGGTCTAACCGGGGGATATGGAGAGTGGAACTGTGCACAGTGCTCCAAGTGTGGTCTAACTGAGGACTATGGAGACTGGAACTGTGCACAGTGCTCCAAGTGTGGTCTAACCGGGGGATATGGAGACTGGAACTGTGCACAGTGCTCCGAGTGTGGTCTAACCGGGGGATATGGAGACTGGAACTGTGCACAGTGCTCCGAGTGTGGTCTAACTGAGGACTATGGAGACTGGAACTGTTCCCACACACCCCTCATGTTTAGCGGTGCCTTCTATCCATCTCCTCAATGTAAAACACCACTGACACTTTCAGTGAGAGTCCCCACATCTGTCCCATGTCGGAACGCTGAATAACGGAACCCAGAACAGATTCGGGGAGTAGGTTCTGTGGGTTCCGGGCGCTGCACCTCGAGTTTGGGGAAGGGCGGGAGAGGGCGAGCAGAGACGTGTGTCAGCAGTCACATTGTAATGTAAGAAGGGCAATTTGACAGTGACTATCAGAGTGTAAGCAGTTCGGAAAGTGTTTCACAGACAATGAAGCACTTTTCAAAGTATCATCACTGTTTTAATGTAAGAATGGCCTCCTCCTGTTCCTGTGGAGCACAAAGTCTCTCTCTGTCTCGCTCTGTCTGTCTCTCCCTATCTCTCTGTCTCTCTGTCTCTCTCTATCTCTCTGTCTCTCTCTCTCTCTGTCTCTCTCTCTCTCTGTCTTTCTCTCTCGCTCTCTGTCTCTGTCTTTCTCTCCGTCTCTCTCTCTCTCTCACTGTCTGTCTGTCTCTCTCTCTCGCTGTCTGTCTGTCTCTCTCTCTCTCTCACTGTCTGTCTGTCTCTCTCTCTCGCTGTCTGTCTGTCTCTCTCTCTCGCTGTCTGTCTGTCTCTCTCTCTCGGTCTCTCTCTCTCTCTCTCTCTATTTCTATCTCTATCTTTCTCCCCCTCTCCCTTTGTCTGTTTCGGTGGCTGCCTCACTCTCCCATTATCTCGTGGTCCAAAATAGAACAGAGGGAGATGAATGGCAGTGTTGGAATGGGAGCTGTTTGCAAAGTCCTGATTATATATTCCCAGTGGACAGCTGTGTGACGCACCAACTGCTGCAGTGAGTCAGTCGCTATTGGTGAGAACCCGGAATGATCCAACATAACCTCCAGCTGTCACAGTCAGTGTGTAGGACAAAGAGAGAGAGAGAGAGGGAGAGAGAGAGAGACTGAGACAGACAGAGACAGAGAGATAGACAGAGAGAGACACAGAGAGAGAGAGAGAGAGAGACGGAGAGAGAGAGAGAGAGACAGAGAGAGAGAGAGACGGAGAGAGAGGGAGAGAGAGAGAGACAGAGAGAGAGAGAGAGAGAGGGAGAGGGAAAGAGAGAGACTGAGACAGACAGACAGAGACAGAGAGATAGACAGAGAGAGAGAGAGAGAGAGAGAGAGAGACAGAGAGAGAGAGAGAGGGAGAGAGACAGAGACAGACAGAGACAGAAAGATAGACAGAGAGACACAGAGAGAGAGAGAGAGAGACAGAGAGAGAGAGAGAGAGAGAGAGACAGAGACAGAGAGAGAGAGACAGAGAGAGAGAGAGAGAGAGACAGAGACAGACAGACAGAGACAGAGAGATAGACAGAGAGAGACACAGAGAGAGAGAGAGAGAGACAGAGAGAGAGAGAGAGAGAGAGACGGAGAGAGAGAGAGACAGAGAGAGAGAGAGACGGAGAGAGAGGGAGAGAGACGGAGAGAGAGAGACAGAGAGAGAGAGAGACGAGAGAGAGAGAGAGAGAGAGAGAGACGGAGAGAGAGAGAGATAGACAGAGAGAGACGGAGAGAGAGACAGAGAGAGAGAGACAGAGAGAGAGAGAGAGAGAGAGAGACAGAGAGAGGGAGAGACAGAGAGAGAGAGAGAGAGAGAGAGACGTTCCAAATCACTTCAGAGTCAATGAACTGCTTCAGAAGTGCAGTCACTATTGTAATGTAGGAAACTCCTCAGCCAATACACACACAGCAAGATCCCACAAACAGCAAAGTGAGAATGACCCTGATAATCTGATTTTAGTGATGTTGATTGAGGTACAAATATCGTTCCTAGGACAACGGGGAGAACTCACCCTCTCTGCACCACTCTTCAACCAACAGTAACCATGGGACCTTATACATCAAACCCGAGAGGGCAGAAGAGGGCCTCGGTTTAATGGCTCATCCTTAAAGATGGCACCTCCGACAGTGCGGCACTCCCTCAGTACTGACCCTCCGACAGTGCGGCACTCCCTCAGTACTGAACTTCCGACAGTGCGGCGCTCCCTCAGTACTGACCCTCCGACAGTGCGGCACTCCCTCAGTACTGACCCTCCGACAGTGCAGCACTCCCTCAGTACTGACCCTCCGACAGTGCAGCACTCCCTCAGTACTGACCCTCTGACAGTGCGGCACTCCCTCAGTACTGACCCTCTGACAGTGTAGCACTCCCTCAGTACTGAAATTCCGACAGTGCGGCGCTCCCTCAGTACTGAACTTCCGACAGTGCGGCGCTCCCTCAGTACTGACCCTCTGACAGTGCAGCACTCCCTCAGTACTGACCCTCTGACAGTGCGGCGCTCCCTCAGTACTGACCCTCCGACAGTGCAGCACTCCCTCAGTACTGACCCTCTGACAGTGCGGCACTCCCTCAGTACTGAACTTCCGACAGTGCGGCGCTCCCTCAGTACTGACCCTCCGACAGTGCGGCGCTCCCTCAGTACTGACCCTCAGACAGTGCGGCGCTCCCTCAGTACTGAAATTCCGACAGTGCGGCGCTCCCTCAGTACTGACCCTCCGACAGTGCGGCGCTCCCTCAGTACAGACCCTCCGACAGTGCGGCGCTCCCTCAGTACTGACCCTCAGACAGTGCGGCGCTCCCTCAGTACTGAAATTCCGACAGTGCTGCGCTCCCTCAGTACTGACCCTCTGACAGTGCAGCACTCCCTCAGTACTGAACTTCCGACAGTGCGGCGCTCCCTCAGTACTGACCCTCCGACAGTGTAGCACTCCCTCAGTACTGAAATTCCGACAGTGCGGCGCTCCCTCAGTACTGACCCTCCGACAGTGCAGCACTCCCTCAGTACTGACCCTCTGACAGTGCAGCACTCCCTCAGTACTGACCCTCTGACAGTGCAGCACTCCCTCAGTACTGACCCTCTGACAGTGCGGCACTCCCTCAGTACTGACCCTCTGACAGTGCAGCACTCCCTCCGTACTGACCCTCCGACAGTGCAGCACTCCCTCAGTACTGACCCTCCGACAGTGCGGCACTCCCTCAGTACTGACACTCCGACAGTGCGGCACTCCCTCAGTACTGACCCTCCGACAATGCGGCACTCCCTCAGTACTGACCCTCCGACAGTGCGGCACTCCCTCAGTACTGACACTCCAACAGTGCGGCACTCCCTCAGTACTGACCCTCCAACAGTGCGGCGTTGCCTCAAAACTGACCCTGCGACAGTGCGGCATTCCCAGTACTGACCTTCCAACAGTGCGGCACTCCCTCAGTACTGACCCTCCAACAGTGCGGCGTTGCCTCAAAACTGACCCTCCGACAGTGCGGCATTCCCTCAGTACTGACCCTCCGACAGTGCGGCGCTCCCTCAGTACTGACCCTCCGACAGTGCGGCACTTCCTCAGTACTGACCTTCCGACAGTGCGGCACTCCCTCAGTACTGACCCTCCGACAGTGTGGCACTCCCTCAGTACTGACCCTCCGACAGTGCGGCACTCCCTCAGTACTGACCCTCCGACAGTGCGGCACTCCCTCAGTACTTATGGCTGCTATGTTTCTGCTGGGTCCCTGCTGGTTGTTGTGTTTTTGCAGGGTCACTGCTGGCTGCTCTGTTCCTGCTGGTTTCCCTGCTGGCTGCTGTTTTGCTGCTGGGTCCCTGCTGGCTGTTATGTTTCTGCTGGATCCCTGCTAGCTGTTATGTTTCTGCTGGTTCCCTGCTGGTTGCTGTGTTTCTGCTGGGTCCTTGCTGCATGCTGTGTTTCTGCCGGGTCCCTGCTGGCTGCTCGGTTTCTGCTGGTTCCCTCCTGGTTGCTGTGTTTCTGCTGGGTCCTTGCTGCATGCTGTATTTCTGCCGGGTCCCTGCTGGCTGCTGTATTTCTGCCAGGTCCCTGCTGGCTGTTGTGTTTTTGCTGGGTTCCTGATGGAATTTGTGTTGCTGCTGGGTTCCTGCTGGCTGCTGTGATTCTGCCGGGTCCCTGCTGGCTGCTATGTTTCTGCTGGGTCCCTGCTGGCTGTTGTATTTTTGCTGGCTTCCTGATGGAATTTGTGTTTCTGCTGGGTTCCTGCTGGATGCTGTGATTCTGCTGAGTCCCTGCTGGCTGCTGTATGTCTGCTCAGTTCCTGCTGGGTTTCTGCTGGCTGCTATGCTTCTGCTGGGTCCCTGCTGGCTGCTGTGTCACATCAGAGGAAATCTGCAAGGTGATTGCTTGGTTAGTACACTGCTATTAGGGTGCGCGTGTAAAAACCTGGGTTAGAGTCTTAGAGTTGTACAGCATAGAAACAGGCCCTTCGGCCCACTGCGTCCATGCCGACCATAATGCCTATCGATACGAATCCCACCTGCCTGCAGTAATTCCATATCCCTCTATGCCTTGCTCATTCAAGTACCTGTCCAGATGCCTCTTAAATGTCGCTACTGTTCCTGCCTCCACCACCTCCTCAGGCAGCTCATTCCAGATACCCACTATTCTTTGTGTGAATAATTTGCCCCTTTGATCCCCTTTAAACCTCCTCCCTCTCACCTTAAATCTATGCCCTCTAGTTTTAGTCACCCCTACCATGGGGAACAGACTCTGGCGATCTACCCGATCTATGCATCTCATAATTTTATATACCTCTATCATGTCCCCTCTCAGCCTCCTTCGCTCCAGGGAAAACAGACCCAGCCTATCCAATCTCTCTTTATAACTCAAGCCCTCCAAACCAGGCAACATCCTTGTGAATCTTTTCTGCACCCTCTCTAGCCGAATCACATCTTTCCTGTAGAGCGGTGACCAGAACTGCACACAGAACTCCAAATGCGGCCTAACCAACGTTATGTACAACTGTAACATGACATCCCAACTCTTGTACTCAATGCCTCGGCCGATGAAGGCAAGCATGCCATATGCCTTCTTCACCACCCTGTCTACCTGTGTTGCCTCTTTCAGGGAACTATGTACTTGCACCCCAAGGTCTCTCTGCTCAACAACACTCCCCAGGGCCCTGCCATTCACTGTCTATGTCCTGCCCTGGTTTAACTTCCCAAAATGCATCACTTCGCACTTGTCTGCATTAAATTCCATTTGCCACTCCCTTGCTCACTTTCCCAGTTGATCTATATCCTGTTGTAACCTTAGACAACCTTCTTCACTGTCCACTATACCACCAATTTGGTGTCATCTGCAAACTTACTAATCATGCTCCTTACATTCACATCCAAGACATTAATATATATGACAAACAACAGAGGGCCCAGCACCGATCCCTGTGGTACACCACTGGTCACCGGCCTCCAATCTGAAAAACAACCCTCCACTACCACCCTCTGCCTCCTGTCACCAAGCCAATTTTGTATCCAATTTGCCAGCTTACCCTGGATCCCATGTGTTCGAACCTTCCCGACCAGCCTACCATGCAGGACCTTGTCAAAGGCCTTGCTAAAGTCCATGTAGACAACGTCCATCGTCCTGCCCTCGTCACTCCTCTTGGTCACCTCCTCAAAAAACTCAATCAAATTTGTGAGACATTATTTCCCACGCACAAAGCCATGCTGACTATCCCTAATCAGACCATGCCTTTCCAAATGCATATAAATCCTGTCTCTCAGAATCCCTTCCAATAACTTTCCCACCACTGATGTAAGGCTCACAGGCCTGTAGTTCCCTGGCTTATCCCTGCTGCCCTTCTTAAATAAAGGCACATTAGCTATCCTCCAGTCTTCCAGTATCTCACCCGTGGCTCACGATGATACATTTCGTGTCTGAACAATGGGCAGACTAAAAGCAAGTAAAAATAAACCATTGATAAGAAGGAACAAGTGAGTAGCCACTGAGTATTTTTTTGAGTAAGGTTTATTTTAACTAGATTACTAGTAGGATTTATCAGTATAATAAGGTTTTACTAATAATTCTAAGCTATTGTAGTATTGGTAAGGTTTTTTTAACCAGTAGCAAAGGGTCAACTAATAAATAAACGAAAGGCAGGGGTGCTTCAACCTCCAGAGTGCACCTCCTGTGCCTTGTGGGAGCTCCAGGATGTTTCCCGTATCCTGGAGAACCATGTGTACAGGAAGCATTGTCAATTGCAGCAGCTTGAGCTCCTTGTTTTGGATATTGAGCAGCAGCTGGCGACACTGCGGAGCATTCATGTAGATGGGAGCTACGTGGATTGCATGTTTCTAGATGTGGTCACCCCACAGCTTAAGAGTATGCAGGGAGAGAGGGAATGGGTGACCACCAGACAGTCAAGAAGAATCAGGCAGGTAGTGCAGGAGACCCCTGAGTGCATCTCACTCTCCAACAGGTATTCAGTTCTGAATACTGAGGAAAGTGATGCTTCACCTGGGGAGTGCAGCTAGAGCCAAGTCCATGGCACCATGGGTGGCTCAGCTGCAGAGCGGGGTACAGGGAAGACTGGAAGAGCCATAGTGATAGGTGATTCAATAGTCAGGGGAACAGGCAGGTGCTACTGTGGCCGCAGACGTGAATCCAGGCTGGTGTGTTGTCTCCCTGGTGCCAGGGTCAAGGATGTCACTGAGTGGCTGCAGAGCATCCTGAAGGGGGAGGGTGAACAGCCAGCAGTTCGTGGTCCAGATCGGAACCAATGACATAGGTAGAGAGAGGGATGTGGTCCTGCAGTCAGAATTTAGGGAGCTTGGTAAGAAATTAGCAAGCAGGACCTCAAAAGTAGTGATCTCCAGATTACTCCCAGTGCCACGCACAAGTGAGTATAGAAATAGAAGGATAAGACAGATGAATGTGTGGCTGGAAAGATGGTGCAGGAGGGAGGGCTTCAGATTCCTGGGACATTGGGACCAGCTCTGGGGGAGATGGGACCTGTACTGGTTGGGCGGGTTGCACCTCAACAGAGCCTGGACTGAGTTCCTTGCGGGATGTTTTGCTCGTGCTGTTTGTCAGGGGGATGGGGACCTGAGGGTAGATTCAGCTGGGACAAAATCAGAAATGAAAATGGAAGGTGGAAAATTAATGGATTAATCTGGAAGACAGAGGAAACAAAGGTTAGAAAATAAAAGAGAGAGTTTGGCAGTGCTCAAGGGTATCTATTTCAATGCAAGGGGTATAGTAAATAAAGCAGATGAGCTGAGGGCACAGATAGACACGTGGCAGTATGATATCATAGTTATTACAGAAACATGGCTGAAGGAGGGACAGGAATGGCAGCTCAACGTTCCTGGTTACAGGGTTTTCAGACGTGATAGGAAGGGGGATAAGAAAGGAGGGGGAGTGGAAACTATTACAGCTGTGAGGAGGGATGATCTGTTGGAAGGTTCATCAAATGAGGCCATATGGATTGAGCGAAGGAACAAAAAAGAGTCAATCACACTGCTGGGAGTGTACTATAGACCCCCAAACAGTCAGAGGGAGATAGAAGAGCAGATATGTAGGTAAATCTCTGAGATGTGCAAGAACAATCGGGCAGTAAATAGTCGGAGATTTTAATTACCCCAATATTAACTGGGATAGTTTTAGTGTGAAAGGAATTGTGGGAGCAGAATTCTTGAGGTGCATTCAGGAGAACTTTTTTTGCCCAGTATGTAGCAAGTCCATCAAGAGAGGGTGCAGTTTTAGAGTTAGTTTTAGGAAATGAAGATGGGCAGGTGGAAGGAGTGGCAGTGGGAGAGCATTTTGGTGGTAGTGATCATAATTCAGTCAGTTTTAAAACAATTATGGAAAAGGACAGAGATAGAACAGGAGTTAGAGTTCTCAATTGGGGCAAGGCCAATTTTACTTTTTTTTTAGTTTTTTGAGGAAGTGACGAAGATGATTGATGAAGGAAGGGCAGTGGATGTTATCTATATGGACTTTAGTAAAGCCTTTGACAAGGTCCCTCATGGCAGACTGATACAAAAGGTGAAGTCACACAGGATCAGAGGTGAGCTGGCAAGATGGATACAGAACTGGCTCGGTCATAGAAGACAGAGGGTAGCAGTGGAAGGGTGTTTTTCTGAATGGAGGGATGTGACTAGTGGTGTTCCGCAGGGATCAGTGCTGGGACCTTTGCTGTTTGTAGTATATATAAATGATTTGGAGGAAAATGTAGCTGGTCTGATTAGTAAGTTTGTGGACTACACAAAGGTTGGTGGAGTTGCGGATAATGATGAGGATTGTCAGAGGATACAGCAGGATATAGATCGGTTGGAGACTTGGGCGGAGAAATGGCAGATGGAGTTTAATCCGGACAAATGTGTGGTAATGCATTTTGGAAGGTCTAATGCAGGTGGGAGGTATACAGTAAATGGCAGAACCCTGAGGAGTATTGACAGGCAGAGAGATCTGGGCGTACAGGTCCACAGGTCACTGAAAGTGGCAACGCAGGTGGATAAGGTAGTCAAGAAGGCATACGGCATGCTTGCCTTCATCGGTCGGGGCATAGAGTATAAAAATTGGCAAGTCATGCTGCAGCTGTACAGAACCTTAGTTAGGCCAATTGCAAACAATTCTGGTCGCCACACTACCAGGAGGACGTGGAGGCTTTGGAGAGGGTACAGAAGAGGTTTACCAGGATGTTGCCTGGTCTGGAGGGTATTAGCTATGAGAGGTTGGATAAACTCGGATTGTTTTCACTGGAATGATAGAGGTGGAGGGGTGACATGATAGAGGTTTACAAAGTTATGAGCGGCATGGACAGAGTGGATAGTCAGAAGCTTTTTCCCAGGGTGGAAGAGTCAGTTACTAGGGGACATGGGTTTAAGGTGAGAGGGGCAAAGTTTAGAGGGGATGTGAGAGGCAAGTTCTTTACACAGAGGGTGGTGAGTGCCTGGAACTTGCTGCCGGGGGAGGTGGTGGAAGCAGGTACGATAGCGACGTTTAAGAGGCATCTTGACAGGTACATGAATAGGATGGGAATAGAGGGATACGGACCCCGGAAGTGCAGAAGGTTTTAGTTTAGGCAGGCATCAAGATCGGCGCAGGCTTGGAGGGCCGAATGGCCTGTTCCTGTGCTGTACTGTTCTTTGTTGTCTTTGTTCTTTGAGGAGTGATTTAGTGAAAGTCGACTGGAAACAGCTACTTGGAGGTAAATCAGTGTCAGAACAGTGGGAGACATTCAAAGGGGAGATTTAAGGGGTTCAGAGTAAACCTGTTCCCACAAAGAAAAAGGGTGAGACGGCCAAATCTAGAGCCCCATGGATGTCGAGGAGCCTACAGGATAAGATAAGGCAGAAAAGGAAAGCTTATGTCCGACACTGAGAACTCAATACTACAGAAAGCCGAGAGGAGTATAGAAAGTGGAGGGGTGAAATCAAAAAGGATATTAGGAAAACAAAGAGAGGGTGTGAAAGAATATTGTCAAGCAAAATCAAGGTGAACCCAAAGATGTTTTAACACTTTAAGAGTAAGAGGATAACTAAGAAGAGAGGAGGGGCCATAAAAGACCAAAAAGGTAACCTATGTATAGGGATGTTGGTATTGTTCTCAATGAATACTTTGCAAAAGAGGGGGACAATGCAGATATTGTAGTTAAGGAGGAAAAGTGTGAAGTATTGGATGTGATAAACATAGGGAGAGAGGACGTATTAATGGGATTAGCATCCCTGAAAGTTGATAAATCACAAGGGCCAGATGAAATGCACCCCAGGTTGTTAAAAGAAGCAAGAGAGGAAATAGCAGAGGGTCTGACCATCATTTTCCAGTCCTCACTGGATACAGGTGTGGTGCCGGAGGATTGGAGAACTGCTAATGTTGTACCTCTGTTTAAAAAGGGAGTGAAGGATAGACTGAATAATTACAGGCCAGTCAGTCTCAACCTCAGCAGTTATTGGAATCTATTCTGAGAGACAGGATAAACAGTCACTTAGAAAGGCACAGGTTAATCAAGGATAGTCAGCATGGATTTGTTAAGGGAAGATCTTGTTTGACCAACTTGATCGAGCCTTTTTGAAGAAGTAACAAACAGGACAGATGAGGGTAGTGCAGTTGATGTGGTCTACATGGATTTTAGCAAGTCTTTTGACAAGGTCCCATATGGCAGACTGGTTAACAAAATAAAATCCCAAGGGATCCAGGGAAATGCAGCAAGGTGGATACAAAAAAGTCTCAGTGGCAGAAAACAAAGGGTAATTGTTGACGGGTGTTTTAGCGACTGGAGGTCTGTTTCCAGTGGTGTTCCCCAGGGCTCAGTACTGGGTCCCCTGCATTTTGTGGTGTATATTAACGATTTGGACGTAAATGTCGGGGGCATGATCAAGAAGTTTGCAGACCACACAAAGATTGGCCGTGTGGCAGATAGCGAGGAGGATAGCTGTAGGCTGCAGGAAGATATTGATGGTCTGGTCAGATGGACAGAAAAGTGGCAAATGGAATTCAACTTGGAGAGTGTGAGGTGATGCATTTGGGGAGGTCAAACAAGGTAAAGGAATACATAATTAATGGGAAAAAACTGAAGTGTAGAGGAAGTGAGGGACCTTGGAGTGAATGTCCACAGATCCCTGAAGGTAGCAGGATAGGTCGATAAGGTGGTTAAGAAGGCATATGGAATCCTTTCCTTTATTAGCCGAGGTATAGAATATAAGAGCAGGGAGGTTATGCTGGAACTGTATAAATCATCGGTTAGGCCACAACTTGAGTACTGTGTGCAGTTCTGGTCACCTCATTACAGAAAGGATGTAATTGTACTAGAGAGGGTACAGAGGAGATTTACGAGGATGTTGCCAGGACTGGAAAAATGCAGCTATGAGGAAAGATTGGATAGGCTGGGGTTGTTCTCCTTGGAACAGAGAAGGCTGAGGGGAGATCTGATTGAAATGTACAACATTGTGAGGGGCCTGGATAGAGTGGAGGTGAAGGGTCTGTTCACCTTAGCAGAGAGGTCAGTGATGAGGGGGCATAGATTTAAAGTGATTGGTAGAAAAATTAGAGGGGAGATGAGGAAAAGCCTTTCCACCCAGAGGGTGGTGGGGGTCTGGAACTCACTGCCTGAAAGGGTAGTTAAGGCAGAGACCCTCAACTCATTCAAAAGGAGTCTGGATATGCTGTAATCTGCAGGGCTATGGATCAAATGCTGGAAGGTGGGATTAAAATGGGTGGATCTCCTGTACAGTAAACATTCTATGATCCTTTCTATGATTCTATACTGTATGCTGTGCTCCAGCTGGGCGCTGGGCCCCTGTTGGGTGCTGGGTTTCTGCTGAGTACTGGGTCCATGTTTCTGCTGGGTGCTGCATTTCTGCTGGTTGCTGGGTTTCTGCTGGGTGCTGGGTTTCTGCTGGGTCCCTGTTGGGTGCTGGGTTGCTGCTGGGTCCCTGTTGGATGCTGGGTTTCTGTTGGGTACTGGGTCCCTGTTGGGTGCTCGGTTTCTGCTGGATGCTGGGTCCCTGTTGGGTGCTCGGTTTCTGCTGGGTGCTGGATATCTGCTGGCTGCTGGGTTTCTGCTGGCTGCTGGTCCCTGTCGGGTGCTGGTTCCTTGTCGGGTGCTGGGTTTCGGTTGGGTGCTGGATGCCGATTGGGTGCTGGGTTTCTGCTGTGTGCAGGGTCCCTGTTGGGTGCTGGGTTTCTGCTGGATGCTGGGTCCCTGTTGGATGCTGGGTTTCTGCTAGCTCCCTGTTGGGTGCTGGGTTTCTGCTGGATGCTGGGTCCCTGTTGGATGCTGGGTTTCTGCTGGCTCCCTGTTGGGTGCTGGGTTTCTGCTGGCTCCCTGTTGGGTGCTGGGTTTCTGCTGGTTCCCTGTTGGGTGCTGGGTTTCTGCTGGGTCCCTGTTGGGTTCTGGGTTTCTGCTGGGTCCCTGTTGGGTGCTGGGTTTCTGCTGGGTCCCTGTTGGGTGCTGGGTTTCTGCTGGGTCCCTGTTGGGTGCTGGGTTTCTGCTGGGTGCAGCGAGCTCTCACAAATCGTCCTCCCAGCACTTCCCGACTGGCCCACAATGCAGCGACCCAGCCTTCCTCTGATCCTCCCAGCGAGTCCTCCGAGTCTTTCCCGACTGGCCCACAATGCAGCGGCCTCTCACCGCCCCCCTCCCCCTTTCCTCTGATCCTCCCAGCGAGTCCTCCGAGTCTTTCCCGACTGGCCCACAATGCAGCGGCCTCTCACCGCCCCCCTCCCCCTTTCCTCTGATCCTCCCAGCGAGTCCTCCGAGTCTTTCCCGACTGGCCCACAATGCAGCGGCCTCTCACCGCCCCCCTCCCCCTTTCCTCTGATCCTCCCAGCGAGTCCTCCGAGTCTTTCCCGACTGGCCCACAATGCAGCGGCCTCTCACCGCCCCCCTCCCCCTTTCCTCTGATCCTCCCAGCGAGTCCTCCGAGTCTTTCCCGACTGGCCCACAATGCAGCGGCCTCTCACCGCCCCCCTCCCCCCTCTGGTCCTCCCAGTGAGTCCTCCCATGTGGGCGGGCTTTCCCAGTTAGCTCGGCGCGCGGATTGAAAGCGGACGTTTGGAGAAAAGCGCCGTGTCTGCAGGATGGAGTTGCCGGGACCGCTCACACTGAGAGCCCGAGGACCGCACTCCGAGGCGGCGGGAGGAGGAGCCGCCATCGAGCAGCTCAGCCGGGCCGGTACCGAGAGAGGGGCCGGGGAGAGGGGCGGGGCTGAGGAAAGTGCGAAGGGGCGTGGCCAGAGAGGGGCGGGGCTGAGGAAAGGGTGAAGGGGCGTGGCCAGAGAGGGGCGGGGCTGAGGAAAGGGTGAAGGGGCGGGGCTGAGGAAAGGGTGAAGGGGCGTGGCCAGAGAGGGGCGGGGCTGAGGAAAGGGTGAAGGGGCGTGGCCAGAGAGGGGCAGGGCTGAGGAAAGGGTGAAGGGGCGTGGCCAGAGAGGGGCGGGGCTGAGGAAAGGGTGAAGGGGCGTGGCCAGGAAGGGGCTGAACGGGCAACCAATGGGCTGGTGCCAATTGCTCTCCAACTGATCCCCGGCCCCGCTGATTGCTCTCTGACTGACCCCCAGCCCCGCTGATTGCTCTCTGACCCCCAGACCCGCTGATTGCTCTCTGACCCCCAGCCCCGCTGATTGCTCTCTGACTGACCCCCAGCCCCGCCGATTGCTCTCTGACTGACCCCCAGCCCCGCTGATTGCTCTCTGACCCCCAGACCCGCTGATTGCTCTCTGACCCCCAGCCCCGCTGATTGCTCTCTGACTGACCCCCAGCCCCGCCGATTGCTCTCTGACTGACCCCCAGCCCCGCTGATTGCTCTCTGACCCCCAGCCCCGCCGATTGCTCTCTGACTGACCCCCAGCCCCGCCGATTGCTCTCTGACTGACCCCCAGCCCCGCTGATTGCTCTCTGACCCCCAGCCCCGCTGATTGCTCTCTGACTGACCCCCGGCCCCGCCGATTGCTCTCTGACTGGCCCCCAGCTCCGCCGATTGCTCCCTGACTAACCCCAGCCCCCAGCTCCGCCGATTGCTCTCTGACTGACCCCCAGCCCCCAGCTCCGCCGATTGCTCCCTGACTAACCCCAGCCCCCAGCTCCGCCGATTGCTCTCTGACTGACCCCCAGCCCCCAGCTCCGCCGATTGCTCCCTGACTAACCCCAGCCCCCAGCTCCGCCGATTGCTCTCTGACTGACCCCAGCCCCGCCGATTGCTCTCTGACTGACCCCCAGCCCCGCCGATTGCTCGCTGACTGACCCCCCGCCCCGCCGATTGCTCCCTGACTAACCCCAGCCCCTAGCTCCGCCGATTGCTCTCTGACTGCCCCTAGCCCCCATCCTTGCCGATTGCTCTCTTACTGACTCCAGCCCCGCCGATTGCTCTCTGACTGAAACCAGCCCCGCCGATTGCTCTCTGACTGAAACCAGCCCCGCCGATTGCTCTCTGACTGAAACCAGCCCCGCCGATTGCTCTCTGACTGACTCCAGCTCCGCCGATTGCTCTCTGACTGAAACCAGCCCCGCCGATTGCTCTCTGACTGACCCCAGCCCCGCCGATTGCTCTCTGACTGAAACCAGCCCCGCCGATTGCTCTCTGACTGACCCCAGCCCCGCCGATTGCTCTCTGACTGACTCAGCTCCGCCGATTGCTCTCTGACTGAAACCAGCCCCGCCGATTGCTCTCTGACTGACTCCTGCTCCGCCGATTGCTCTCTGACTGAAACCAGCTCCGCCGATTGCTCTCTGACTGAAACCAGCCCCGCCGATTGCTCTCTGACTGACTCCTGCTCCGCCGATTGCTCTCTGACTGAAACCAGCCCCGCCGATTGCTCTCTGACTGACTCCAGCTCCGCCGATTGCTCTCTGACTGAAACCAGCCCCGCCGATTGCTCTCTGACTGACCCCAGCCCCGCTGATTGCTCTCTGAGTGACCCCAGCCCCGCCGATTGCTCTCTGACTGACCCCAGCCCCACCGATTGCTCTCTGACTGACTCCAGCCCCGCCGATTGCTCTCTGACTGACCCCAGCCCCGCCGATTGCTCTCTGGCTGACCCCAGCCCCACCGATTGCTCTCTGACTGACCCCAGCCCCGCCGATTGCTCTCTGACTGACCCCAGCCCCGCCGATTGCTCTCTGACTGACCCCAGCCCCGCCGATTGCTCTCTGACTGACCCCAGCCCCACTGATTGCTCTCTGAGTGACCTGACAATCTGATAATTAACCTCTGCCTGATCCAAGAGGGAGTCTCGCTTTCGAAAGCAGCTTGGCAGGAGTGACAAAGTTAACATTTTTTTTGAATTTGTATCCAGTGAATCAGCGTCTGCCGGACTTCAACCTGGGGGCCAAGGACCTCGCACAGAATCCCAAATTCACAAAGTTGCTGATGCTCCTGACTGACCACTTGGACAGGACTGGCCTGAGCCTCACGGTCAAGAGGGACCTAGAGAAGGTAACACATCACGCGTAGCATTGTGGTCCTGAGCCCCACATGCAGACTCAGGAACGGGACAGGCTCTACCCCCAGCCCGTGCTAGGTTAACTGGTCTCGTTGACCCCCTGGGTCAGGGATGGTACGGGGTAACTGAAGGGTCGATGACTATCCTGTAGGGGGAGTGTCAGATGAGACCGGGTGCGGAGTTGGGCTGCAACCCAACCCCCCCTTCAACTCCCAGAGTCGAATAGCTCGCTGGCACTCCCCCTGTCTGGGCTTGAGGACGAGGCAGGACGACTGACTCTCTCTGTTTGTCACTCAGGCAAGGAGGGAGTTGAGGAAACAGAAACAGGAGTGGCTGCGCGCCGAGGCACTGCAGCGGATCCTCAATGAAATGGTGACAGAGTATCACATCAACCGATGGGAGAACCCAGTGAGGCCCGGGGATCGACAGGTGAGGCATGGAGTGGGGGGAGGGCTTGGGACGTGGGGTAGGGGAAGGCAGGTAGGAAGAACGAGGGAGGCAGGTTGAGGGAGAGTGGGGAGATATTGGCACGGGAGGGAGGGAGGGAAGGTGGATGGAGAGAGGTTGAGACATAGAAGAGAAAGAAGGAAATGTGGAGAGAGGGACAGAGAGAGGAAATGGGTTATGGGATACAACTTATATTTACAGAGAAACATTTCCAAGTCACTTCCCAGGAGAGTGAATCAGGCAAAATCTGACCCCCAGTCACATATGGAGATATTAGGGATAGGCGACCAAAAGCTCGGTCAAGGAGGTCGGTTTTAAGGAGGAGAGAGAGAGGTGGAGAGGTTTAGGGCGGGAAGTCCAGAGTTTACGGCCCAGGCAGCTGAAGGCACGGCCGCCAATGGTGGAACGATGGGAATCGGGGGATGGGCAAGGGGCCGGAATTGGAGGAGCACAGAGATCTCGGAGGGTTGTAGGGGCTGGAGGAGGTGACAGAGATAGGGAGGGTTGTAGGGGCTGAGGAGGTGACAGAGATAGGGAGGGTTGTAGGGGCTGGAGGAGATTACAGAGATAGACAGGGTTGTAGGGGCTGGAGGAGGTTACAGAGATAGGGAGGGTTGTAGGGGCTGGAGGAGGTTACAGAGATAGGGAGGGTTGTAGGGGCTGGAGGAGGCTACAGAGATAGGGAGGGTTGTAGGGGCTGGAGGAGGCTACAGAGATAGGGAGGGTTGTAGGGGCTGGAGGAGGTTACAGAGATAGGGAGGGTTGTAGGGGCTGGAGGAGGTTACAGAGATAGGGAGGGTTGTCGGGGCTGGAGGAGGTTACAGAGATAGGGAGGGTTGTAGGGGCTGGAGGAGATTACAGAGATAGACAGGGTTGTAGGGGCTGGAGGAGGTTACAGAGATAGGGAGGGTTGTAGGGGCTGGAGGAGGTTACAGAGATAGGGAGGGTTGTAGGGGCTGGAGGAGGTTACAGAGATAGGGAGGGTTGTAGGGGCTGGAGGAGGCTACAGAGATAGGGAGGGTTGTAGGGGCTGGAAGAGGTTACAGAGATAGGGAGGGTTGTAGGGGCTGGAGGAGGTTACAGAGATAGGGAGGGTTGTAGGGACTGGCGGAGGTTACAGAGATAGGGAGGGTTGTGAGGGCTGGAGGAGGTTACAGAGATAGGGAGGGTTGTGGGGGCTGGAGGAGGTTACAGAGATAGGGAGGGTTGTGGGGGCTGGAGGAGGTTACAGAGATAGGGAGGGTTGTGGGGGCTGGAGGAGGTTACAGAGATAGGGAGGGGTGTAGGGGCTGGAGGAGGTTACAGAGATAGGGAGGGTTGTGGGGGCTGGAGGAGGTTACAGAGAGAGGGAGGGTTGTGGGGGCTGGAGGAGGTTACAGAGAGAGGGAGGGTTGTGGGGGCTGGAGGAGGTTACAGAAATAGGGAGGGTTGTGGGGACTGGAGGAGGTTACAGAGATAGGGAGGGGGTGACGAGTCCATGGAATGATTTGAAAACAAGGATGAGAATTTTAAAATCGAGGTGTTGCTGGACCGGGAGCCAGTGTCGATCAGCGAGCAGAGGAGGTGACGGGTGAACAGGACTCGGTGTGAGTTAGGACACGGGGTCAGCAGAGTTTAAGGTGAGCGGATGGTTACAGACGTGTGTACTTGTCCTCCTATCTCTCTCCCGAACTAGTTCTTCGAAACACTGGAACAGTGCCAGGTGCTGGCACGGTGCTGCAGACAGCTCGATGCCCGGGAGTCAGAGAGGGCAGATGCTGGCCCACCGCTGCTCGGCTTGGAGAGGCAGCACCTACAGGACCTGCTGCCTGAGGCTCTGGTAAGTGAAGGAGCAAGCGATTCACGGAGGGTCTCTGTCTGGAGTCTGCCTCTTGCCCCGGGGACAAGGAATCAGAAATACACACGTATAGCCCAGGCACTGCAGCCCCCTCACCCCCGCCCCCCACCTCTCCCAACTCAAAATCTCCTGCTTCTGCCTTAATCTTTCTTCCGATTCCAATGCTGCAGGACATCCAGGCCATGAGGCAAAGACTCGTACCCGAGGTGGAGAAGAGGCTGAGAGAGAGGTGTTTCACAGTTCTGTGTTACTATCGGCCAGAATACGGTGAGTGTGGAAGAGGAAGAGAGAGAAAACGTGATTGTATGAGAGAAAGTGAGAGTGTGTGTTTTTTAAAAATTTATTCATGGAATGTGGGCGTCACTGGCCAAGCCAGCATTTGTTGCCTATCCCTAATTGCCCTTGAGAAGGTGGTGGTGAGCTGCCTTCTTGAACCGCTGCAGTCCGTGTGAGATAGGTACACCCACAGTGCTGTTAGGAAGGGAGTTCCAGGATTTTGACCCAGTGACAGTGAAGGAACGGCGATATAGTTCCAAGTCAGGATAGTGTGTGACTTGGAGGGGAACTTGCAGGTGGTGATGTTCCCATGTATTTGCTGCCCTTGTCCTTCTAGATGGAAGAGGTCGCGGGTTTGGAAGGTGCTGTCTAAGGAGCCTTGGTGAGTTGCTGCAGTGCATCTTGTAGATGGTACACACTGCTGCCACTGTGCGTCGGTGGTGGAGGGAGTGAATGTTTGTGGATGGGGTGCCAATCAAGTGGGCTGCTTTGTCCTGGATGGTGTCGAGCTTCTTGAGTCTTGTTGGAGCTGCACCCATCCAGGCAAGTGGAGAGTATTCCATCACACTCCTGACTTGTGCCTTGTAGATGGTGGACAGACTTTGGGGAGTCAGGAGGTGAGTTACTCGCCTCAGGATTCCTAGCCTCTGACCTGCTCTTGTAGCCATGGTATTTATATGGCTACTGCAGTTCAGTTTGTGGTCAATGGTAACCCCTAGAATGTTGATAGTGGGGGATTCAGCGATGGTAATGCCATTGAATGTCAAGGGGAGATGGTTAGTTTATCTCTTGTTGGAGATGGTCATTGCCTGGCACTTGTGTGGTACGAATGTTACTTGCCACTTATCAGCCCAAGCCTGGATATTGTCCAGGTCTTGCTGCCTTTCTACACGGACTGCTTCAGTATCTGAGGAGTCGCGAATGGTGCTGAACATTGTCCCATCATCAGCAAACATCCCCACTTCTGACCTTATGATTGAAGGAAGGTCATTGATAAAGCAGCTGAAGATGGTTGGGCCTAGGACACTACCCTGAGGAACTCCTGCAGTGATGTCCTGGAGCTATGATTGACATCCAACAACCACAAACATCTTCCTTTGCGTCGGGTATGACTCCAACCAGCGGAGAGTTTTCCCCGATTCCCATTGACCTCAGTTTTGCTCGGGCTCCTTGATGCCATACTCGGTCAAATGCTGCCTTGATATCAAGGGCAGTCACTCTCACCTCACCTCTGGAGTTCAGCTCTTTTGTCCATGTTTGAACCAAGGCTGTAATGAGGTCAGGAGCTGAGTGGCCCTGGCGGAACCCAAACTGAGCATCACTGAGCAGGTTATTGCTAAGCAAGTGCTGCTTGATGGCTCTGTTGATGACACCTTCCATCACTTTACTGATGATTGAGAGTAGGCTGATGGGACGGTAATTGGCCGGGTTGGTCTTGTCCTGCTTTTTGTGTGCAGGACATACCTGGGCAATTTTCCTCATTGCAGGGTAGATGCCAGTGTTGTAGCTGTACTGGAACAGCTTGGCTAGGGGCGCAGCAAGTTCTGGAGCACAGGTCTTCAGTACTATTGCTGGAATATTGTCAGGGCCCCATAGCTTTTGTCGTATCCAGTGCCTTCAGTCATGCCAGAGAATGGGAGTGTGAGGGTGCTCAAGGAGGGTCAGGGTGCTGTGTTTTGGGGTGTCGCTGTGAGTTTGGGGTCGGTGTTTAGGGTCTCCCGCGCGCATCCCGGTTTCCCGAGGAATCTAATCCTGACATTCCCGCTCTCTCAGAGAATAACAGCGAGGTCCTGAAGATGGCAAAATGTGGGGCAATGACAGAAATGTTCGAGGCAGACAAGCAGAGGCAGCAGAAAGAACAGGACAAGAACCGAGAGAATCAGATCGCAATCACCAACCAGACCTTCACCTACCTCACGGTGAGCTTCCTACCCTGCCAGTAAACCCCAGCACCACCACCCGCCCCTCCGCAACACCCAATTTCCTAATATTTAACTGCATTTTTTTTTTGATGGTGGCCTTTATACCCCAGGCCCCTTTATATACATTTTTAAAATAACTTTATTAAAATCGAATAAATAAAACAAAAAACTCAAATTAAAATGCCATTCTCGGCGTCGACGATGCACTCCAGTCCCTGTGGTCTCCACCGGTCGCGGAAGGCCTCAAGCGTACCGGCGGACACTGCATGCTCCCTATCCCGGAACACCCGGGCGCGAACGTAACCGCGGAAGAGGGGCAGACAATCGGGGAGGACGGACCCCCCCACCCCTGACGGCCCGCTGCCTGGACCTGTGAATTGCCACCTTAGCCAGGCCCAGGAGCAGACAGACGAGGAGATCCCAGATATCAGGAGCTGAACTGGGGCTGAAGTGCAGCCAGAACTTGAGGAGCAGCCCCTTCAAATACTCAAAGAGGGGCTGCAACCTCGTACACTCCAGATATTCATGAAACACGGACTCATCCAGGCCGCATAAAGTACAGGCGGCCTGGGAGTCTGTGAACCTACTTAAAGGTCTATCGCACGGGACTGTCCTGTGTAACACCCTCCATTCCAGGTCCCTGATGTAAAGGGGGAGGACTCCTGCGTAGAGAGACCTCCATCAGGGTTTCCCCTCGCCGCCAGGGCATGTCCGGCCGGCTGACAAGGGCAAGGAAGTGGAGAGTCTGCAGGAGCAGCCCGTTCAGGAAACCCCTCCGCGCCGATTCGAATGGCACAAAGGGCATTTCCGAGAGGTGGCTCGGGCTGTGCGGCACCGGCTCCTGAGGAGGGTTTCGGGGCCTGTGTCCGATGAGCGGTTCCGGCCAAGCAGGGGTCAGCTAGGCTGGGAGTGCGTATGTAACCTCCTCCAGCCCCGACAACCCTCTCTATCTCTGTAACCTCCTCCAGCCCCGACAACCCTCTCTATCTCTGTAACCTCCTCCAGCCCCGACAACCCTCTATCTCTGTAACCTTCACCAGCCCCTACAACCCTCCCTATCTCTGTAACCTTCACCAGCCCCTACAATCCTCCCTACCTCTGTAAACTTCTCCAGCCCCTTCAACCCTCCCTATCTCTGTAAACTTCTCCAGCCCCTTCAACCCTCCCTATCTCTGTAACCTCCTCCAGCCCCTTCAACCCTCCCTATCTCTGTAACCTTCACCAGCCCCTACAACCCTCCCTATCTCTGTAACCTCCTCCAGCCCCTACAACCCTCCCTATCTCTGTAACCTTCACCAGCCGCTACAACCCTCCCTATCTCTGTAACCTTCACCAGCCCCTTCAACCCTCCCTATCTCTGTAACCTCCTCCAGCCCCTTCAACCCTCCCTATCTCTGTAACCTTCACCAGCCCCTTCAACCCTCCCTATCTCTGTAACCTCCTCCAGCCCCTTCAACCCTCCCTATCTCTGTAACCTTCACCAGCCACTACAACCCTCCCTATCTCTGTAACCTTCACCATCCCCCACAATCCTCCCTATCTCTGTAACCCCCTCCAATCCTCCCTATCTCTGTAACCTTCACCAGCCGCTACAACCCTCCCTATCTCTGTAACCTTCACCAGCCCCTTCAACCCTCCCTATCTCTGTAACCTTCACCATCCCCCACAATCCTCCCTATCTCTGTAACCTCCTCCAGCCCCTACAGTCCTCCCTATCTCTGTAACCCCCTCCAATCCTCCCTATCTCTGTAACCTCCTCCAGCCCCTACAATCCTCCCTATCTCTGTAACCTCCTCCAGCCCCTACAATCCTCCCTATCTCTGTAACCTCCTCCAGCCCCTTCAACCCTCCCTATCTCTGTAACCTCCTCCAACCCTCCCTATCTCTGTAACCTCCTCCAGCCCCTACAATCCTCCCTATCTCTGTAACCTCCTCCAGCCCCTTCAACCCTCCCTATCTCTGTAACCTTCACCAGCCCCTACAATCCTCTCTATCTCTGTAACCTCCTCCAGTCCCTACAACCCTCCGAGATCTCTGAGCTACTCCAATCCCGGCCTCTTACCCATCCCCCGATTCCCATCACTCCACCATTGGCGGCCGTGTCTTCAGCTCCCTGGGCCTAAGATCTGGAATTAACTCCCAAAACTTCTCCACCTCTCTCTCTCTCTCTGTGTCTCTGTCTCTCTCCCTCTCTCTCTCTGTCTCACTCCCACTATCTAACTGTCCCTTGCTCTCCTCCTCTCTTTGCCCAGGTACTGTATCGCTGTTTTGAGATGCTGAGACAGTTGATTGAGCGACACAGGCTGGACCAGCAACCGGAAATCGATCAGGAGCTGCAGGACTATCTGAAGCTGAAGAGCAAAGCCATGTTCACCAAGCTCGGGTGAGGGGTCATCGCATCCCAGGGACTGAACCCGACATCCCTCAACAGACAGGAGAGATTGGGGAGAGAGGTGGAGGGCGAGGGAGGGAGAGAGGGGGGATTGGGAGGAGAGGGACAGAGGGGCAGATCAGAGAGAGAGGTGAGATTGGAGTGCGGGAGGGAGAGAGGGAGGGAAGATTGGGGTGGGGGAGGGAGAGAGGGAGGTGAGGTTGCAGAAGGGTGGGAGATGGGATTAGTGAGGGAGGGGGAGGAAGAGTGGGGGATTCGCGTGGGAGGGGGTGTTAGCGAGGGAGGGGAGATTGGGGAGGTGTGGGAGATGGGGGGGTGATAAGTGAGGGAGTGGGGGAGTGAGATGGGTGGATTGGTGAGAGAGGGGAAGGAGAGAATGGGTATCAGTGAGGGGAGGTTTGGGGGGGTGGATTAGGGACGGATGGGAGATTGGGTGGGGGAGGGTGTCGCTTAGTCTCTGAGTGTCCTGGGTTGGGCTGAGGTGGAGTGATGGGTCTTTATACCTCTGGGACGGAGGTAACAAAGCTGAGTGAGAAGGATAGAGAGAGCGAGATTTCAGATGGGTGAGAGATTGGAGAGAAGACTCATTCTCTGTGCACATCCTCTGTCCAGGTGAACCGCTGTGCAATCGGCACCCTTGCCTATTTGTCTGTTTCTTGACCAGTGTCAATTTCTTCTGCAGCCTCATGAGACTTGAGCTCCGACACCAGCTATTCAACCAGGACACGGTGGCAGCACATAACTGTATCAGGTACAGACTGCAATCGGGAGCTTCCCATTCGCACCCACTGTACATAATCCCAATGGACTCAAACCCCTTCCCGTTCACTCCCTCTGTACACAATCCCAATGGACCAAAACCCCTCCCGTTCACTCCCACTGTACACAATCCCAATGGACCCAAACCCCTGCCGTTCACTCCCACTGTACACAATCCCAATGGACCAAAACCCCTTCCCGTTCACTCCCACTGTACACAATCCCAATGGACCCAAACCCCTTCCCGTTCACTCCCACTGTACACAATCCCAAAGGACCCAAACCCCTTCCTGTTCACTCCCACTATACACGATCCCAATGGACCCGAACCCTTCCCGTTCACTCCCACTGTACACAATCCCAATGGACCCAAACCCCTTCCCGTTCACTCCCAATGTACATGCTCCCCGTGGACCCAAACCCCTTCCCCCACACTGTCCACAATCCCAATGGTCCCAAACCCTTTCCTGTTCACTCCCACTGTACACGATCCCAATGGACCTGAAGCCTTTCCCGTTCACTCCCACTGTACACAATCCCAATGGACCCAAACCCTTTCCCGTTCCCTCCCACTGTCCACAATCCCAATGGACCCAAACCCTTTCCCGTTCACTCCCACTGTACACAATCCCAATGGACCCAAACCCCTCCCGTTCACTCCCACTGTACACAATCCCAATTGACCCAAACCCCTTCCCGTTCACTCCCACTGTACATAATCCCAATGGACCCAAACCCCTTCCCGTTCACTCCCACTAGACACAATCCCAATGGACCCAAACCCCTCCCGTTCACTCCCACTGTACACAATCCCAAAGGACCCAAACCCCTTCCAGTTCACTCCCACTGTACACGATCCCAATGGACCCGAACCCTTTCCCGTTCACTCCCACTGTACACGATCCCAATGGACCTGAAGCCTTTCCCGTTCACTCCCACTGTACACAATCCCAATGGACCCAAACCCTTTCCCGTTCCCTCCCACTGTCCACAATCCCAATGGACCCAAACCCTTTCCCGTTCACTCCCACTGTACACAATCCCAATGGACCCAAACCCCTCCCGTTCACTCCCACTGTACACAATCCCAATTGACCCAAACCCCTTCCCGTTCACTCCCACTGTACATAATCCCAATGGACCCAAACCCCTTCCCGTTCACTCCCACTAGACACAATCCCAATGGACCCAAACCCCTCCCGTTCACTCCCACTGTACACAATCCCAAAGGACCCAAACCCCTTCCAGTTCACTCCCACTGTACACGATCCCAATGGACCCGAACCCCTTCCCGTTCACTCCCACTGTACACAATCCCAATGGACCCAAACCCCTTCCTGTTCACCCCCACTGTACCTAATCCCAATGTACCCAAACCCCTTCCCCTTCACTCCCAATGTACATGCTCCCTGTAGACCCAAACCCCTTCCCCTTCACTCACACTGTCCACAATCCCAATGGTCCCAAACCCTTTCCCGTTCACTCCCACTGCACAAAATCCCAATGGACCCAAACCCTTTCCCGTTCACTCCCACTGTACACAATCCCAATGGACCCAAACCCCTTCCCGTTCTCTCCCACTGTACACAATCCGAATTGACCCAAACCCCTTCCCGTTCCCTCCCACTGTACACAATCCCAATGGACCCAAACCCTTTCCCGTTCACTCCCACTGGACACAATCCCAATGGACCCAAACCCCTTCCCGTTCACTCTCACTGTACACAATCCCAATGGACCCAAACCCCTTCCCGTTCACTCTCACTGTACACAATCCCAATGGACCCAAACCCTTTCCTGTTCACTCCCACTGTGCACAATTCCAATGGACCCAAACCCCTTCCCGTTCTGTCCCACTGTACACAATCCCAATGGACCCAAACCCCTTCCCGTTCACTCCCACTGTACACAATCCCAATGGACCCAAACCCCTTCACGTTCACTCCCACTGTACACAATCCCAATGGACCCAAACCCCTTCCCGTTCACTCCCACTGTACACAATCCCAATGGACCCAAACCCCTTACCGTTCACTCCCACTGTACACAATCCCAATGGACCCAAACCCTTTCCCGTTCACTCCCACTGGACACAATCCCAATGCACTCTAACCGCTTCCCGCTCACTCTCACTGTACACAATCCCAATGGACCCAAACCCTTTCCTGTTCACTCCCACTGGACACAATCCCAATGGACCCAAACCCCTTCTTGTTCCCTCCCACTGTACGCAATCCAAATGGTCCCAAACCTCTTCCCGTTCACTCTCACTGTACACAATCCCCGTGGACCCAAACCCCTTCCCGTTCCCTCCCACTGTACACAATCTCAATGGACCCAAACCCCTTCCCATTCACTCCCACTGTACGCAATCCGAATGGTCCCAAACCTCTTCCCGTTCACTCTCACTGTACACAATCCCCGTGGACCCAAACCCTTTCCCGTTCACTCCCACTGTACACAATCCCAATGGACCCAAACCCTTTCCCGTTCACTCCCACTGGACACAATCCCAATGCACTCTAACCGCTTCCCGCTCACTCTCACTGTACACAATCCCAATGGACCCAAACCCTTTCCTGTTCACTCCCACTGGACACAATCCCAATGGACCCAAACCCTTTCCCGTTCACTCTCACTGTACACAATCCCAATGGAACCAAACCCTTTCCTGTTCACTCCCACTGTACACAATTCCAATGGACCCAAACACGTTCCCGTTTACTGCCACTGTACACAATCCCAATGGACCCAAACCCTTTCCCGTTCACTCCCACTGGACACAATCCCAATGGACCCAAACCCCTTCTTGTTCCCTCCCACTGTACGCAATCCGAATGGTCCCAAACCTCTTCCCGTTCACTCTCACTGTACACAATCCCCGTGGACCCAAACCCCTTCCCGTTCCCTCCCACTGTACACAATCTCAATGGACCCAAACCCCTTCCCATTCACTCCCACTGTACGCAATCCGAATGGTCCCAAACCTCTTCCCGTTCACTCTCACTGTACACAATCCCCGTGGACCCAAACCCTTTCCCGTTCACTCCCACTGGACACAATCCCAATGGACCCGAACCCTTTCCCGTTCACTCCCACTGTACGCAATCCCAATGGTCCCAAACCCCTTCCCGTTCACACCCACCGTACACAATCCCCGTGGACCCAAACCCTTTCCCGTTCACTCCCACTGGACACAATCCCAATGGACCCGAACCCTTTCCCGTTCACTCCCACTGTACACAATCCCAATGGACCCAAACCCCTTCCCGTTCACTCCCACTGTACACAATCCCAATGGACCCAAACCCTTTCCCGTTCACTCCCACTGGACACAATCCCAATGGACCCAAACCCTTTCCCATTCACTCCCACTGTACACAATCCCAATGGACCCAAACCCTTTCCCGTTCACTCCCACTGGACACAATCCCAATGGACCCAAACCCTTTCCCGTTCACTCACACGGTCCACAATCCCAATGGTCTCAAACCCTTTCCCGTTCACTCCCACTGTACACAATCCCAATGGACCCAAACCCTTTCCCGTTCACCCCCACTGTACACAATCTCAATGGACCCAAACCCCTTCCCATTCACTCCCACTGTACGCAATCCGAATGGTCCCAAACCTCTTCCCGTTCACTCTCACTGTACACAATCCCCGTGGACCCAAACCCCTTCCCGTTCCCTCCCACTGTACACAATCTCAATGGACCCAAACCCCTTCCCATTCACTCCCACTGTACGCAATCCGAATGGTCCCAAACCTCTTCCCGTTCACTCTCACTGTACACAATCCCCGTGGACCCAAACCCTTTCCCGTTCACTCCCACTGGACACAATCCCAATGGACCCGAACCCTTTCCCGTTCACTCCCACTGTACGCAATCCCAATGGTCCCAAACCCCTTCCCGTTCACACCCACCGTACACAATCCCCGTTGACCCAAACCCCTTCCCCTTCACTCACACTGTCCACAATCCCAATGGTCCCAATCCCTTTCCCGTTCACTCCCACTGTACACAATCCCAATGGACCCAAACCCCTTCTCGTTCACTCCCACTGTACACAATCCCAATGGACCCAAACCCCTTCTCGTTCACTCCCACTGTACACAATCCCAATGGACCCAAACCCTTTCCCGTTCACTCCCACTGTACACAATCCCAATGGACCCAAACCCTTTCCCGTTCACTCCCACTGTACACAATCCCAATGGACCCAAACCCTTTCCCGTTCACTCACACGGTCCAGAATCCCAATGGTCTCAAACCCTTTCCCGTTCACTCCCACTGTACACAATCCCAATGGACCCAAACCCTTTCCCGTTCACTCCCACTGGACACAATCCCAATGGACCCAAACCCTTTCCTGTTCACTCTCACTGTACACAATCCCAGTGGGATTAAGCTGACTCAGTGTCAGCCTTGACTGAAGGCTGGGCCTTTCCTGTGCTCAGTGCCTTGTGTTTGACTGGGGGTTTTCTCTTCTGCTGATCTCAGGACTCTGCTGCTGGAGGAGCTCGAGGCTCAGCAACAGAGTGATTGTGCTCTTCGCGGGACCCTGAGCTTGTACCAGATGCTGGGCACTGAGTTCGAGGAGCTGGTGGCAGAGTACGGTCGGCTGAGGGAGGTGCTCGAGAACAAGAGGTGGGCACTTGCTGAGTTCAGCAAGTCCGAGGGCTCCAACTGAGGCGACACAGGATCTGTGCAGTGGAGGCATGGCTTTCTGAAACTGGGGGCAGCCACTGACACAAACAAACACGTCGCTCCAACACCCTGCCTTTCAGGGCCCGTTCAGACACCAGACCATCAACGGAAATGGAATTCAGAAAGCGGACAAGAGCTTTTCCGTAGGCCCCACAGGATAGGTGGGGAGGGAGGGAATGGGGTTGAGAGGGGGAGGGGGGAATGCAGGAGGGAGGGGAATGGGGGAGGGGAGGGATGGAGGAATAGGGGAGAGAGGGAGGGGGAATGGGGGAGGGGGAATGGAGAGAGAGGTGAGAATATGGGGAGATGGGGGAAGGGAGAATATGGGGAGAGGTGGGAATGGGGGAGAAAGGTGGGAATAGGGGAGAGGGGGAGCAATAGGGCAGGGGGGAGAGAGGGAATGGGGGAGAGAGGGAGGAATAGGGCAGGGGGGAGAGAGGGAATGGGGAGAAGGGAGAGATATCGACAGGGAGCTGTCACTGATTGTTCTGGTCTATCCCATTAAATAAAATCAGACAATCAGCATGAATTGTCATAGATTCTGTTAATTCTCATCAGTCAAATAGTGCAGAAAATTCCATCCTCTTCACTCACACACACTCTCTGTCTTACTGGGAGGGTCAGTACTGAGGGAGTGCCTTGCTGTCGGAGGGTCAGTACTGAGGGAGTGTCGCACTGTCGGAGGGTCAGTACTGAGGGAGTTCCGCACTGTCGGAGGGTCTGTACTGAGGGAGTGCCGCACTGTCGGAGGGTCAGTACTGAGAGAGTGCCGCACTGTCGGAGGGTCAGTACTGAGGGAGTTCCGCACTGTCGGAGGGTCTGTACTGAGGGAGTGCCACACTGTCGGAGGGTCTGTACTGAGGGAGTGCCGCACTGTCAGAGGGTCAGTACTGAGGGAGTTCCGCACTGTCGGAGGGTCTGTACTGAGGGAGTGCCGCACTGTCAGAGGGTCAGTACTGAGGGAGTTCCGCACTGTCGGAGGGTCAGTACTGAGGGAGTGCCGCACTGTCGGAGGGTCAGTACTGAGGGAGTTCCGCACTGTCGGAGGGTCTGTACTGAGGGAGTGCCGCACTGTCAGAGGGTCAGTACTGAGGGAGTGCCGCACTGTCGGAGGGTCAGTACTGAGGGAGTGCCGCACTGTCGGAGGGTCAGTACTGAGGGAGTGCCGCACTGTCGGAGGGTCAGTACTGAGGGAGTGCCGCACTGTCGGAGGGTCAGTACTGAGGGAGTGCCGCACTGTCAGAGGGTCAGTACTGAGGGAGTGCCGCACTGTCGGAGGGTCAGTACTGAGGGAGTGCCGCACTGTCGGAGGGTCAGTACTGAGAGAGTGCCGCACTGTCGGAGGGTCAGTACTGAGAGAGTGCCGCACTGTCGGAGGGTCAGTACTGAGAGAGTGCCGCACTGTCGGAGGGTCAGTACTGAGGGAGTTCCGCACTGTCGGAGGGTCTGTACTGAGGGAGTGCCACACTGTCGGAGGGTCTGTACTGAGGGAGTGCCGCACTGTCGGAGGGTCAGTACTGAGGGAGTGTTGCACTGTCGGAGGGTCAGTACTGAGGGAGTGCTGCACTGTCGGAGGGTCAGTACTGAGGGAGTGTTGCACTGTCGGACGGTCAGTACTGCGGGGGTGCTGCACTGTCGGAGGGTCAGTACTGAGGGAGTGTTGCACTGTCGGAGGGTCAGTACTGAGGGGGTGCTGCACTGTCGGAGGGTCAGTACTGAGGGAGTGCCGCACTGTCGGAGGGTCAGTACCGAGGGAGTGCCGCACTGTCGGAGGGTCAGTACCGAGGGGGTGCCGCACTGTCGGAGGGTCAGTACTGAGGGAGTGCCGCACTGTCGGAGGGTCAGTACTGAGGGAGCGCCACACTGTCGGAGGGTCAGTACTGAGGGAGTGTTGCACTGTCGGAGGGTCAGTACTGAGGGAGTGCTGCACTGTCGGAGGGTCAGTACTGAGGGAGTGCTGCACTGTCGGACGGTCAGTACTGCGGGAGTGCCGCACTGTCGGAGGGTCTGTACTGAGGGAGTGCTGCACTGTCGGAGGGTCAGTACTGAGGGAGTGCCGCACTGTCGGAGGGTCAGTACTGAGGGAGTGCCGCACTGTCGGAGGGTCTGTACTGAGGGAGTGCTGCACTGTCGGAGGGTCAGTACTGAGGGAGTGCCGCACTGTCGGAGGGTCTGTACTGAGAGAGTGCCGCACTGTCGGACGGTCAGTACTGCGGGAGTGCCGCACTGTCGGAGGGTCTGTACTGAGGGAGTGCTGCACTGTCGGAGGGTCAGTACTGAGGGAGTGTTGCACTGTCGGAGGGTCAGTACTGAGGGGGTGCTGCACTGTCGGAGGGTCAGTACTGAGGGAGTGTTGCACTGTCGGAGGGTCAGTACTGAGGGAGTGCCGCACTGTCGGAGGGTCAGTACTGAGGGAGTGCCGCACTGTCGGAGGGTCAGTACCGAGGGAGTGCCGCACTGTCGGAGGGTCAGTACCGAGGGAGTGCCGCACTGTCGGAGGGTCAGTACTGAGGGGGTGTTGCACTGTCGGAGGGTCAGTACTGAGGGAGTGCCGCACTGTCGGAGGGTCAGTACTGAGGGAGTGCCGCACTGTCGGAGGGTCAGTACCGAGGGAGTGCCGCACTGTCGGAGGGTCAGTACCGAGGGAGTGCCGCACTGTCGGAGGGTCAGTACTGAGGGGGTGCTGCACTGTCGGAGGGTCAGTACTGAGGGAGTGTTGCACTGTCGGAGGGTCAGTACTGAGGGAGTGCCGCACTGTTGGAGGGTCAGTACTGAGGGAGTGCCGCACTGTCGGAGGGTCAGTACTGAGGGAGTGCCGCACTGTCGGAGGGTCAGTACTGAGGGGGTGCTGCACTGTCGGAGGGTCAGTACCGAGGGGGTGCTGCACTGTCGGAGGGTCAGTACCGAGGGAGTGCTGCACTTCAGTAAAAACAGCGTGAGGAATTATCCGACTTGGAAGCTGGAAAATAAGAACAATGACCTCCATTCTGCAGTGAGTACACACAGGTCAGTGCTGACTGACCCTGGGCTACGCCAGCTGGAGCTAGTCATCAGCTGAAGGAGTGACCTGGCCAGCGTTGCCCATACGCTCTCCTACCACACCACTGGTTGCTGCACTGACCACTCCCTTGTCAGCAGCCGAGCGAAGGGGCAATCCCAAAAGTTTCACAGCTCCAAACAACGGCCCAGGGCAAGCACTGATGTGAAATCTGAGCAGTTTGCACTGGAGCTTGAGATTACCACGAAATGCTGATTTTGATTTTTTTTTAGTGTATTATTCGTTTCTTTAGGGTGTGGGCATCACTGACCAGGCCAGCATTTATTGTCCATGCCCAATTACCCTTGAGAAGGTGGTGGTGAGCTGCCTTCTTGAACCGCTGCAGTCCATGTGGGGTAGGTACACCCACAGTGCTGTTAGGAAGGGAGTTCCAGGATTTTGACCCAGTGACAGTGAAGGAACGGTGATATAGTTCCAAGTCAGGATGGTGTGTGATTTGGAGAGGAACTTGCAGGTGGTGATGTTCCCATGCATCTGGTGCCCTTGTCCTTCTTGTTGGTAGAGGTCGTGGGTTTGGAAGGTGCTGTCTAAGGAGCCTTGGCGAGTTGCTGCAGTGCATCTTGTAGATGGTACACACTGCTGCCACTGTGCGTCGGTGGTGGAGGGAGTGAATGTTTGTAGATGGGGTGCCAATCAAGCGGGCTGCTTTGTCCTGGATGGTGTCGAGCTTCTTGAGTGTTGTTGGAGCTGCACCCATCCAGGCAAGTGGAGAGTATTCCATCACACTCCTGACTTGTGCCTTGTAGATGGTGGACAGACTTTGGGGAGTCAGGAGGTGAGTTACTCGCCACAGGATTCCCAGCCTCTGACCTGTTCTTGCAGCTATGGTATTTATACGGCTTCTCCAATTCAGTTTCTGATCAATGGTAGCCCCGAGGATGTTGATAGTGGGGGATACAGCGATCGTAATTACACTGAATGTCAAGGGGAGATGGTCATTGCCTGACACTTGTGTGGTGCGAATGTTACTTGCCACTTATCAGCCCAAGCCTGGATATTGTCCAGGTCTTGCTGCATTTCTACACGGACTGCTTTGAGGAGTCACGAATGGTGCTGAACATTGTGCAATCATCAGCGAACATCCCCACTTCTGACCTTATGATTGAAGGAAGGTCATTGATGAAGCAGCTGAAGATGGTTGGGCCTAGGACACTACCCTGAGGAACTCCTGCAGTGATGTCCTGGAGCTCAGATGATTGACCTCCAACAACCACAACCATCTTCCTTTGTGCTAGGTATGACTCCAGCCAGTGGAGAGTTTTCCCCCTGATTCCCATTGACCTCAGTTTTGCTCGGGCTCCTTGATGCCATACTCGGTCAAATGCTGCCTTGATGTCAAGGGCAGTCACTCTCACCTCACCTCTTGAGTTCAGCTCTTTTGTCCATGTTTGAACCAAGGCTGTAATGAGGTCAGGAGCTGAGTGGCCCTGGCAGAACCCAAACTGAGCATCACTGAGCAGGTTATTGCTAAGCAAGTGCTGCTTGATGGCACTGTTGATGACACCTTCCATCACTTTACTGATGATTGAGAGTAGACTGATGGGGCGGTAATTGGCCGGGTTGGATTTGTCCTGCTTTTTGTGTACAGGACATACCTGGGCAATTTTCCACATTGCCAAGTAGATACCAGTGTTGTAGCTGTACTGGAACAGCTTGGCTAGGGGCGCAGCAAGTTCTGGAGCACAGGTCTTCAGTACTATTGCCGGAATATTGTCAGGACCCATCTCTTGGGCCTCCTTATCTCGAGAGACAATGGATATGCGCCTGGAGGTGGTCAGTGGTTTGTGAAGCAGCGCCTGGAGTGGCTATAAAGGCCAATTCTGGAGTGACAGGCTCTTCCACAGGTGCTGCAGAGAAATTTGTTTGTTGGGGCTGTTGCACAGTTGGCTCTCCCCTTGCGCCTCTGTCTTTTTTCCTGCCAACTACTAAGTCTCTTCGACTCGCCACAATTTAGACCTGTCTTTATGGCTGCCCGCCAGCTCTGGCGAATGCTGGCAACTGACTCCCACGACTTGTGATCAATGTCACACGATTTCATGTCGCGTTTGCAGACGTCTTTATAACGGAGACATGGACGGCCGGTGGGTCTGATACCAGTGGCGAGCTCGCTGTACAATGTGTCTTTGGGGATCCTGCCATCTTCCATGCGGCTCACATGGCCAAGCCATCTCAAGCGCCGCTGACTCAGTAGTGTGTATAAGCTGGGGGTGTTGGCCGCTTCAAGGACTTCTGTGTTGGAGATATAGTCCTGCCACCTGATGCCAAGTATTCTCCGAAGGCAGCGAAGATGGAATGAATTGAGACGTCGCTCTTGGCTGGCATACGTTGTCCAGGCCTCGCTGCCGTAGAGCAAGGTACTGAGGACACAGGCCTGATACACTCGGACTTTTGTGTTCCGTGTCAGTGCGCCATTTTCCCACACTCTCTTGGCCAGTCTGGACATAGCAGTGGAAGCCTTACCCATGCGCTTGTTGATTTCTGCATCTAGAGACAGGTTACTGGTGATAGTTGAGCCTAGGTAGGTGAACTCTTGAACCACTTCCAGAGCGTGGTCGCCAATATTGATGGATGGAGCATTTCTGACATCCTGCCCCATGATGTTCGTTTTCTTGAGGCTGATGGTTAGGCCAAATTCATTGCAGGCAGACGCAAACCTGTCGATGAGACTCTGCAGGCATTCTTCAGCGCGAGATGTTAAAGCAGCATCGTCAGCAAAGAGGAGTTCTCTGATGAGGACTTTCCGTACTTTGGACTTCGCTCTTAGACGGGCAAGGTTGAACAACCTGCCCCCTGATCTTGTGTGGAGGAAAATTCCTTCTTCAGAGGATTTGAACGCATGTGAAAGCAGCAGGGAGAAGAAAATCCCAAAAAGTGTGGGTGCGAGAACACAGCCCTGTTTCACACCACTCAGGATAGGAAAGGGCTCTGATGAGGAGCCACCATGTTGAATTGTGCCTTTCATATTGTCATGGAATGAGGTGATGATACTTAGTAGCTTTGGTGGACATCCGATCTTTTCTAGTAGTCTGAAGAGACCACGTCTGCTGACGAGGTCAAAGGCTTTGGTGAGATCAATGAAAGCAATGTAGAGGGGCATCTGTTGTTCGCGGCATTTCTCCTGTATCTGACGAAGGGAGAACAGCATGTCAATGGTCGATCTCTCTGCACGAAAGCCACACTGTGCCTCAGGGTAGACGCGCTCGGCCAGCTTCTGGAGCCTGTTCAGAGCGACTCGAGCAAAGACTTTCCCCACTATGCTGAGCAGGGAGATTCCACGGTAGTTGTTGCAGTCACCGCGGTCACCTTTGTTTTTATAGAGGGTGATGATGTTGGCATCGCGCATGTCCTGGGGTACTGCTCCCTCGTCCCAGCACAGGCATAGCAGTTCATGTAGTGCTGAGAGTATAGCAGGCTTGGCACTCTTGATTATTTCAGGGGTAATGCTGTCCTTCCCAGGGGCTTTTCCGCTGGCTAGGGAATCAATGGCATCACTGAGTTCCGATTTGGTTGGCTGTATGTCCAGCTCATCCATGACTGGTAGAGGCTGGGCTGCATTGAGGGCAGTCTCAGTGACAGCATTCTCCCTGGAGTACAGTTCTAGGTAGTGCTCAACCCAGCGGTCCATCTGTTTGCGTTGGTCAGTGATTATGTCCCCTGATTTAGATTTGAGGGGGGTGATCTTCTTGATGGTTGGCCCAAGAGCTCTCTTCATGCCATCATACATTCCTCTGATGTTTCCGGTGTCTGAGGCCAGCTGAATATGACTGCATAGGTGTTGCCAGTAGTCGTTTGCGCAACGCCTGGCTGTTCTTTGTGCAGTACTTCTGGCTGCTTTAAGTGCTACGGATGTTAACTCGCTGGGGGCTTTCTTGTAGTTCAAAAGTGCAATGCGCTTAGCGGCTATGACAGGTTCCAGCTCTTCATTATGAGATTGAAACCAGTCTGCATTTCTCTTCGCACTTTTGCCGTAGGTGGTCAAAGCTGACTCATAGATGGCGTCTCTGATGTGGGCCCACTTGGTCTCAGCATCCCCTGTGGGAGTGTTTTGAAGGGCTGTTACAAGTGAATTTAGAAATTTTTGTAACAGCTGTGGGTGAGAAATTCTGCTCGTGTTGATGCGCGGGTGGCCCTTCTGCTTGGAATGATGCAACTTCTTTGGTCTGAGTCTAACCTTGCTGCACACCAGGGAGTGGTCGGTGTCGCAGTCCGCACGGTGGAAGCTGCGTGTGATTTGAACACTGTTTAAGGCGGCTCGCCTTGTGACAATGAGGTCTAGCTGGTGCCAATGACGTGATCTTGGGTGCCTCCATGAAACCTGGTGACAGGGTTTAGTGTGAAAGAACGAGTTGGTGATGCAGAGGTTATGATAGGTACACAACTCAAGCAGTCTCTGCCCATTCTCATTCATCCTTCCAACGCCATAGCGCCCAAGGCAGGAGGGCCATGAGTCATGGTCGGCCCCAACCCTTTGCAGTATCCAGTGCCTTCAGTCGTTTCTTGATACAGAGTCATAGAGAGATACAGCACTGAAACAGGCTCTTCGGCAGTCTGAGTCTGTGCCAACCATCAACCACCCATTTATACTAATCCTACATTAATCCCATATTCCCTACCACATCCCCACCTTCCCTCAATTCTTCTACCACCTACCTACACTAGGGGCAATTTACAATGGCCAATTTACCTATCAACTTGCAAGTCTTTGGCTGTGGGAGGAAACCGGAGCACCCGGCGGAAACCCACGCGGTCACAGGGAGAACTTGCAAACTCTGCACAGGTAGTACCCAGAACCAAACCCAGGTCACTGGAGCTGTGAGGCTGTGGTGCTAACCACTGCGCCACTGTGCTGCCCCCACGCGGAGTGAATCTAATTGGCTGAAGTCTGGCATCTGTGATGCTGGTTACTTTCGGAGGAGGCTGAGATGGATCATCAACTCGGCACTTCTGGCTGAAGATTGTTGAAATGCTTCAGCCTTATCTTTTGCACTGATGTGCTGGGCTCCCCCTTCATTGAGGATGGGGATATTTGTGGAGCCTCCTCCTCCAGTTAGTTGTTAATTGTTCTCGTTCACGGCTGGATGTCGCAGGTCTGCAGAGCTTAGATCTGACCTGTTGGTTGTGGGATCGCTTAGCTCTGTCTTAGATCCTTGCTCTGAATCCCCCACTATCAACATCCTGGAGGGTCACCATTGACCAGAAACTGAACTGGACCAGCCCCATAAACACTGGCTACAAGAGCAGGTCAGAGGCTGGGAATCCTGAGGTGAGTGGTTGATGATGATTGCAGGAAGATATCGATGGACTGGTCAGGTGGGCAGAACAGTGGCAATTGGAGTTCAATCTGGAGAAGTGTAAGGTAATGCATTTGGGGAAGGCTAGCATGGCAAGGGAATGCAATAAATAGTCAGATACTGAGCAGTGTAGAGGAACAGAGGGACCTTGGTGTGCATGTCCACAGATCCCTGAAGGTGGCTGGACAGGTAGATAATGTCAAGAAGGCATATGGGATACTTGCCTTTATTAGAAAAGGCATAGAATATAAGAGCAGGGAGGTTATGCTGGAACTGTATAAAACACTGGTTAGACTGCAGCTAGAGTATTGTGTACTTGTCAGATCTTGTCAGCACATTACAGGAAGGATGTGATCATACTGGAGAGGGTTTAGAGGAGATTTACAGGTTTACAGATTTAGAGGAGATGTTGCCGGGAATGGAGAATTTTAGCCTTGAAGAAAGATTGGATAGGTTGGGATTGTTTTCTTTGGAACACAGGGGTGTCAGACTCGTGCAAGGGAACATTTATGAACTGGAGTAATTATGAACTGAGGAACTAAACGCCAAAAGAATGGACACACTTTTATTGCAGACAGGATGAAGTGAGCTGTCAGGTGACTGCTTCCTATACTGCAAATATGCATAGGGACGGTTGGAGACGAAACCCATCATCACATCTGGACTAGTCCTGGGGAAGGCTCATTAAAATGCTAAACAGCCCATTCAATGCTACATGGCACCTGTCTTCAAGAATTGGGTTGACAAAGACCTTCGCAGACAGAGAGACGAGAGATTCAAAGCCAAGATAACAGGTGGGGCATAACACCACTTTATCGAGATAAGACACATTCAAACCCCACTGTCTAGCAATGGCCACATGTTCAAAGACGTATCAACACACCAGCAGAGAGCATCGAACGCTGCCCGATTGAAACCAAGCCTGATAAGGTTGTTACAAGAATTTTTGTTTTTTTAAATTAAAACTTAAGATTCTATGTTTTTGAAAGCTTAAAAAAGGATTTTCAGTGGACATTGAGACACTGGCAAAAATGCTGAATTCGATGGATGTCTTGAAAGGAAGTTCAAACAGGAGCTGAACTTGTAAAAAGGACAGGAAAGCAGGTAATTTCAGGGAAACCAGCAAAAGGGGCTTTGACCTCAGAGCTACTCCTTGAGTGACAAGAGAGACTTTATGACTGGGCGTGTGACCTGTTTCAGGAAGGGTTTGCTTTCAGTTTGGAACTTTAAGAGCTTGGACAAAAAGCAGACATTTGACATTTTAATTTTTGACCTGCCTGGAGGTCAGCAGAAGACCCAGAAAAAGTTTTACCTCTTTGTAAAGGAATTCAGCATCTCTTGAGCAGAAACCCTGTATTTCAAATGTGGCAGATTCCTATTGCCTCCTGACTCGGAAGAATCCCTGCATCAAGTGTGGTTCCTGTTTCCTCCTGTGTTTTAGGAAATCCTGAAATTTGAAGAAACCTTCTACTGATATACTGCTGCTGTCAGACCTAAGCAGACCTGTTGCTGCATCCCTGATGGTAGACCCATGTGAAGCCTGCTGCAGTTGAGTTTCATTGAACGCCTACCCATCACTGTTCATCAACCTCACCTGGAGAGACTTTTGAGTGGCATCCGACTATTTGACTTTGGGACACCTCGCCATTACGAAAAGCGTCCTCCCAGATCATGACAGACTAGGTTATTTTATTATTCCTTTCATTCCTATGAAATGGCTGTAAAGCAAAATCATGTTTTTTTTTTCTGGTTAACCGGTTTTTGGATGTATGTGTGTGTGCATGAGGGCTAGGGAAATATGGAGCTGTAATATCTCACTTTGTATATCACTTTATTATTGGGTAAGACTTGGTTTTATAATAAATAGTTATTTTTTGTTGTTGATTAAAGCCGCCTGGTTGGTGTGCTTTATTCTGGGGACAAATAGACTATCTAACTGGCTGTTTTGGTAAATGGGAAAAATGTATTGATATGCTGTGACCTGTGGAGAAGTGGGACTGAATTAACAGTGCATTCCTCCCGCCTCAGTCGTAACAAGTTTTTTTTCTTTGAAATAAGAGCTTTCTGAAAGACAGACACCAAAAGCCTGCCAGCTCAGATGCTGAGAGATCCAACCCACCCGAGACCACACTGCCTAGAATATCCTTAAACCACAGGGCAGCAACACTGCGAGGTGGCCGTGAAATCCCCCATCTAGGAAATCGTAACAGGATTTGTCACCACCAACTTTGACTGAAGCTTAACCAGAGGAGTCTGCAATACTTTAGTGTACCAAGAACTGGAACACCAGACCTGCACCATCGTTTAAAAGATTCCCCCCTGGAAAACCGAGAAGACTTCAAAGTGACCTCTTTTTACAGCAATCGGACTTAAATGCACGCTATCCTCTGATCCTTATCTCTTCTTGTGTGTGTGTATGTGTGCATGTGTGCATGCATAAGTGGGTGAGGTTGTGAATATTTTTTTCAGGTATTGTTTAATAATTCATCTTTCTTTTAATCCTACGAGCAAACCTTTCATTTGCCTGTTTATTTGACCTCTAAAACATTGAGACTAGAATAATTTTTTGTTACTAACACTGTCTACGGTCTGCTGAGAGGTGAAAAGTGGAAGCCACCCTGACTGTAAAAGGAGGCTGAGGAGAAATTTAATTGAGGGGCCTGGCTAGAATGGATAGGAAGGATGTATTTCCGTTCGTGGAGAGGTCAGTAACCAGGGGCACAGTTTTAAAGAATTGGTAGAAGGAGTTGAGAACATTTTTTCACCCAGAGGGTGGTGGGGGTCTGTAACTCACAGCCTGAAAGAGGCAGAAACCCTAAACACATTAAAAAAAACATTTGGATATGCACTTGAAGTGATGTGACCTACAGAGGAAGGGCCAGATTAGACTGGATGGGAGTTTATCAGATGAGATATACGCAATGGCCTCCTTTTGCAGTTCACTCTTCAATAGCCCTTAATAGTAATGGACTGCGTTACCGTCTTTCTCAGGCAGTCCCTCGGGAACAAGGACGACTTTCTTCCACTCCAGGGTTGTGGGTCTTTAGGTGACTGAATAGTCCAGTTCTGGATCTGCACACTCGGCCACAGGTAGGGCAGGTGGTGTTTGGTGAGGTGAGTGGATGGGATGCTCGAATTTCCGAACGCTCCTTCCGCTGTTTGCTCTCGCTCGCTACCTGGGCATGTCAACGTCGTTCGAACTGGCTGGCACCATTGCGGATCCTTCTTCTCCATTTCGGGCAGTCTCTGGCAAGAGATTCCCACGAATCGGTGGAGATGTCACATCTTTTTTCAGGGAGGCTTTAAGGACATTCTTGTAGTGTTTCCTCTGCCCTCCTGGTAGCCCTCTGCCCTGACAGAGGTCGGAGTAGAAAGCTTGTTTTGGGAGTCTTGTGTCAGGCATACGGACGACGTGGCCCTCCCAGCGTAACTGACTAGCCATGACCAGTGTCTCGATACTGGGGACGTTGGCCTGAGAGAGGACACTGATATTGGAGCACCTATCCTGCCACTGAATTTGCAGGATCTTGCGGAGTTACCGCTGGTGATATCTCTCCAGGGCTTTGAGATGTCTGCTGTACAGTGTCCATGTTTCCGACGCATACAGGAGGGCAGGTTAGGGTTAAAATAATCTCATGCATGGATATTAACGAATATCCCTGAACTGTTAGTCGCTAACAATAAAACAATAACAAATGATTGAAATAATTAACCAAAGATGCTGAATGATTTATACAATGAGCTCCCAATTCAAAAGGATTTGTCAACCATTTCCTAAATTAATTGGTGGTGAATTGCTGGTAAAAAAAAAAATCTTTCAATCAAACTTTGAGGGAATTTGTGAACTTACTGTCAAACTTTTTTTGAATTAGTTGGCAAACTTTTTTTACTTAATAAAAACCTTGCGACCGAGCCAGCCAGGAGTCGAACCTGGAATCTTCTGATCCGTAGTCAGACGCGTTATCCATTGCGCCACTGGCCCACACGCCAACAAGCGGCGCCAGGAGCCTATTTAAGCATTGAGCCGAGCTGTCAATCACGTCCCAGGCTCCGCCTACTTCATCCACCTCGTTGAGTTAAGTGCCCCGCCCCTTCACCTGACGTCATCGCGTTGAATACCCCCTGTGCGTGAGTCCCAGCAGTTGCCCGGGCAACGGTAGTAAAAGGGGGGGGGGTTGGGAAAGGGTGGACAGAAGAATAATTAAGTCTGCATGAGCAGAAATATTGTTAAACGGATAAATAAACGATATTAATGACAATAAAAGAATATTACCAATTGACGGCAAATTTAATTTCCGTTAAATAGCGAGGCTCCCATTCGCCGCCGGCCTCCAGCCAATCGAAAGCAGGTTCAACCACAAAGGCGCTCGCTGATTGGTTAAATACCACGTCAATCAGATCGAACACCCGCCCTCTCGCACGCGGCGAACAGATTTGGAACGCCGCTTCATTTTGAAGGCATCGGACCCACCCCCGCTCTGCTATTGGCTGGAACCAACAAAGCGAGCGGTCTTTTATTGGCTAATCTCCCACACATTTAGTGATCTTCCCGAATTCTATTGGTGCAAAGCGCTGTCCTTCATCATCAGACCCGGCTCTTCATTCCCATTGGTCTATCCGACGCCGGCTGCGTTCCCATTGGTTTCTCCTGCTATCCCGCCCACTTGACTCATCCTAGTGGTTTAATTGGCTGTTAGTCAGTACCGTTCCGGCCGATTCGCTCTTCTGATTGGTCTGTGCCGGAACATGCCAGATTCCGATTGGCTGATGCCGCGGGAGCCCGCCCACCCGGCCGCCTCACCTGTCACTCAGCCGGCCCGGGTCCGCCCTCTGAGCAATGGCGGGGAGCCGGGTGTCCAGCGGCCGGGAGTTAAACTCAGTCCCCGACATCGGGGAGAGTCTGGGGGCGGTGGGCAGACAGGGGTGAGGAAGCGGGGCCGGGGAGGGGAGAGGAGAGTGTGTGGGGGGGGGAGGGGGAGAGGAGAGTGTGTGGGGGGGAGGGGGAGAGGAGAGTGTGTGGGGGGGGGGGGAGAGGAGAGTGTGTGGGGGGGGGGAGGGGGAGAGGAGAGTGTGTGGGGGGGGAGGGGGAGAGGAGAGTGTGTGGGAGGGGGGGAGAGGAGAGTGTGTGTGGGGGGGAGGGGGAGAGGAGAGTGTGTGGGGGGGGAGGGGGAGAGGAGAGTGTGGGGGGGGGGAGGGGGAGAGGAGAGTGTGGGGGGGGGGAGGGGGAGAGGAGAGTGTGTGGGGGGGGGAGGGGGAGAGGAGAGTGTGTGGGAGGGGGGGAGAGGAGAGTGTGTGTGGGGGGGGGGAGAGGAGAGTGTGTGGGGGGGAGGGGGAGAGGAGAGTGTGGGGGGGGGGAGGGGAGAGGAGAGTGTGGGGGGGGGAGGGGGAGAGGAGAGTGTGTGTGGGGGGGAGGGGAGAGGAGAGTGTGTGGGGGGGGAGGGGGAGAGGAGAGTGTGTGGGGGGGGAGGGGGAGAGGAGAGTGTGTGGGGGGGGAGGGGGAGAGGAGAGTGTGTGGGGGGGGGGAGGGGGAGAGGAGAGTGTGTGGGGGGGGGGAGGGGGAGAGGAGAGTGTGTGGGGGGGGGGAGGGGGAGAGGAGAGTGTGTGGGGGGGGAGGGGGAGA
>NW_027140658.1:0-2500 GCF_036365525.1 Heterodontus francisci
TAATCGCAAAAGTAAGTAAAAAGTGTGAAATCATTAACCAAAAACTCGAAAATAATCTCCAGAGACTAAGTCCGAAAGGGCAAATGGTTAACCAGTAAGCAGAGTAATCATTAACCAAAAAGGGCAAAAGTAAGTAAAAAGTATGAAATCATTAACCAAAAAGCACAAAATTAAGTTAAAAGTGTGAAATCATTAACCAAAATGTCGAAAACAATGTCCAGAGACTAAGTCCGAAAGGGCAAATGGTTAACCAGTAAGCAGAGTAATCATTAACCAAAAGGCGCAAAAGTAAGTAAAAAGTATGAAATCATTAACCAAAAAGCGCAAAAATATGTTAAAAGTGTGAAATCATTAACCAAAAAGTCGAAAATAATGTGCAGAGACTAAGTCCGAAAGGGCAAATGGTTAACCAGTAAGCAGAGTAATCATTAACCAAAAGGCGCAAAAGTAAGTAAAAAGTATGAAATCAGTAACCAAAAAGCGCAAAAATATGTAAAAAGTGTGAAATCATTAACCAAAAACTCGAAAATAATGTGCAGAGACTAAGTCCGAAAGGGCAAATAATTAACCAGTAAGCAGAGTAATCATTAACCAAAAATCGCAAAAGTAAGTAAAAAGTGTGAAATCATTAACCAAAAACTCGAAAATAATGTCCAGAGACCAAGTCCGAAAGGGCAAATGGTTAACCAGTAAGCAGAGTAATCATTAACCAAAAAGGGCAAAAGTAAGTAAAAAGTATGAAATCATTAACCAAAAAGCACAAAATTAAGTTAAAAGTGTGAAATCATTAACCAAAAAGTCGAAAATAATCTCCAGAGACTAAGTGCGAAAGGGCAAATGGTTAACCAGTAAGCAGAGTCATCATTAACCAAAAATCGCAAAAGTAAGTAAAAAGTGTGAAATCATTAACCAAAAACCCGAAAATAATGTCCAGAGACTAAGTCCAAAAGGGCAAATGGTTAACCAGTAAGCAGAGTAATCATTAACCAAAAATCGCAAAAGTAAGTAAAAAGTGTGAAATCATTAACCAAAAACTCGAAAATAATCTCCAGAGACTAAGTCCGAAAGGGCAAATGGTTAACCAGTAAGCAGAGTAATCATTAACCAAAAATCGCAAAAGTAAGTAAAAAGTGTGAAATCATTAACCAAAAACCCGAAAATAATGTCCAGAGACTAAGTCCGAAAGGGCAAATGGTTAACCAGTAAGCAGAGTAATCATTAACCAAAAATCGCAAAAGTAAGTAAAAAGTGTGAAATCATTAACCAAAAACTCGAAAATAATGTCCAGAGACTAAGTCCGAAAGGGCAAATGGTTAACCAGTAAGCAGAGTAATCATTAACCAAAAAGGCGCAAAAGTAAGTAAAAAGTATGAAATCAGTAACCAAAAAGCGCAAAAATATGTTAAAAGTGTGAAATCATTAACCAAAAACTCGAAAATAATGTGCAGAGACTAAGTCCGAAAGGGCAAATAATTAACCAGTAAGCAGAGTAATCATTAACCAAAAAGCGCAAAAATATGTTAAAAGTGTGAAATCATTAACCAAAAACTCGAAAATAATGTCCAGAGACTAAGTCCGAAAGGGCAAATGGTTAACCAGTAAGCAGAGTAATCAGTAACCAAAAAGGGCAAAAGTAAGTAAAAAGTGTGAAATCATTAACCAAAAACCCAAAAATAATGTCCAGAGACTAAGTCCGAAAGGGCAAATGGTTAACCAGTAAGCAGAGTAATCATTAACCAAAAATCGCAAAAGTAAGTAAAAAGTATGGAAATCATTAACCAAAAAGCACAAAATTAAGTTAAAAGTGTGAAATCATTAACCAAAATGTCGAAAACAATGTCCAGAGGACTAAGTCCGAAAGGGCAAATGGTTAACCAGTAAGCAGAGTAATCATTAACCAAAAATCGCAAAAATTAAGTTAAAAGTGTGAAATCATTAACCAAAATGTCGAAAACAATGTCCAGAGACTAAGTCCGAAAGGGCAAATGGTTAACCAGTAAGCAGAGTAATCATTAACCAAAAATCGCAAAAGTAAGTAAAAAGTGTGAAATCATTAACCAAAAACTCGAAAATAATGTCCAGAGACTAAGTCCGAAAGGGCAAATGGTTAACCAGTAAGCAGAGTAATCATTAACCAAAAGGCGCAAAAGTAAGTAAAAAGTATGAAATCATTAACCAAAAAGCGCAAAAATATGTTAAAAGTGTGAAATCATTAACCAAAAAGTCGAAAATAATGTGCAGAGACTAAGTCCGAAAGGGCAAATGGTTAACCAGTAAGCAGAGTAATCATTAACCAAAAAGCGCAAAAATATGTTAAAAGTGTGAAATCATTAACCAAAAACTCGAAAATAATGTCCAGAGACTAAGTCCGAAAGGGCAAATAATTAACCAGTAAGCAGAGTAATCATTAACCAAAAAGCGCAAAAGTAAGTAAAAAGTGTGAAATCATTAACCAAAAAGTCGAAAATAATGCCCAGAGACTAAGTCCGAAAGGGCAAAT
>NW_027140658.1:15000-20000 GCF_036365525.1 Heterodontus francisci
TTTGGCCGCGGTTGGCTGCAATGAGTCTTGCCGGGCTTAATAGTCGGCGTGGGGGTGAATTTGCGAAGGTGGCCGTGTTTCGATGCATGTTTGCCGGCGTGTTTAGGAAGGTTGGGTGGGTGGGTGGGTGGTTGTGTGGGCGCCGTGGTCTGAGGGCACATCCTGTGGGATGTGGGAGGCGGGGGAAGGAGAGCGCCCTTGGTGCGTGTGTCTAGGCGATGCATTGCGGAAGGATGGGCGGGTGGGGCCGGGCGTGTGGGTTCCCGACTTATCGGTGAACCATTTGCTACTGCGGGGCCAAAGCAAAAGGGAAAGCATAAGGGCGCAGGCTGCCCTCTGCGGGACAGGTCCGGCCCTGACGCCGGTTTACGATTTCTCCGGTAAAGCACCTGTCGGGTGGCGACCGGAGGGTCTTTGCAGGGCCTGGATCTCCGAGCCCGTGGGACAGGCGGGAAAGGGTGGCGGCAGCCGGTTGAAGTCCCGACCCTGGGCAGCCTCCCGGTCTTACCTCCATAACTTCGGCGAGGAGGGTCCGATCCCCGCGCGGTCGACGGCAGGCGGTAGGGCTCGGAGGGGCGCGGCCTGGTCCGCGAGTGCCCCGGCGCCGCCCCTCTGCCCGTCCGAGGGACAGTAGGAAATGGCCATACCGCTTTCCGGCCGATTGCCGCCGGACGTCCGGCCGCATTCGCTCGGTCTGCGCGGCCGGCGGTAGCCGGGGGCGAGGGGCATCGGGCGGTGGCGGAACCAGGCCGGCCCGACCGCTGGGGGCCGCCCGGGCGACGTTTGAATCTGTCGGGTCGGACCGCCGAATCCCGCGGGATTTCGGGATCGAATCTGCGGGTGGAATCGGCACCTCGTCCCGCTGTCCGGTTCCCCCCCCCGTCGACTGCAACGGGTTTCCGAGGCCCGTCGGTCAGGCGCGGTTCGCTCCGCAATCCGCCGGCCGATCGGCACCGGGCGGGGCTCTACGGAAAGAGGGGACCCTCCCGCGTCGAGTGCCGGCGCACCGACCCCGCAGGCTGACCGGGAAGGTGAAGACTCACCCCGCTGAATGCCCGGCCCCGGCTACCCTCCGGCTCCGGGGCCATAACTTCGGGGAGGGAGGTCCGATCCCCGCGCGGTCGACGGCAGGCGGTAGGGCTCGGAGGGGCGCGGCCTGGTCCGCGAGTGCCCCGGCGCCGCCCCTCTGCCCGTCCGAGGGACAGTAGGAAATGGCCATACCGCTTTCCGGCCGATTGCCGCCGGACGTCCGGCCGCATTCCCTCGGTCGGCGCGGTCGGCGGTAGCCGGGGGCGAGGGGCATCGGGCGGTGGCGGAACCAGGCCGGCCCGACCGCTGGGGGCCGCCCGGGCGACGTTTGAATCTGTCGGGTCGGACCGCCGAATCCCGCGGGATTTCGGGATCGAATCTGCGGGTGGAATCGGCACCTCGTCCCGCTGTCCGGTTCCCCCCCGTCGACTGCAACGGGTTTCCGAGGCCCGTCGGTCAGGCGCGGTTCGCTCCGCAATCCGCCGGCCGATCGGCACCGGGCGGGGCTCTACGGAAAGAGGGGACCCTCCCGCGTCGAGTGCCGGCGCACCGACCCCGCAGGCTGACCGGGAAGGTGAAGACTCACCCCGCTGAATGCCCGGCCCCGGGAACCCTCCGGCGCCGGGGCCATAACTTCGGGGAGGAAGGTCCGAGCTCCGCGCGGTCGACGGCAGGTGAAAGGGGCCGGTGCGCCGCGGAAGGCGACAGCAGTCCCGTCAGGCTGCACCTCTGCTCGGGCGAACGGCGTCAGGAAAAGGGGAGAGCACTTCCCCACCGATAGCTCCGGAACGCCCGGACCCATTGGCCCGCGGCACCGGTGGCTGCTAGAGGGGCTCCGGCGCCGTCAGCCGGGGTACGTCCCAGGCCGGCCGGACGGCGGGCAGCCGGAGGCAACGGCCTGGAACGGAGCCAGACTTGAGTCGTTCCGTGCCGTGGGCAAAAAGGCAGGGCTGCGGGTCAGCGCAGTTTGGCAAACCTAGCCGCAAGTGCGGGAAGGGCGGAGGAGCACACGGACGCCGCCTTCCCAAACTGAGCCCAAAGTGCCCAGGCATGCCCCCTTGATCTCGCCTAATCAGTGAGCCCAAAATAATTTCAGAGTGTGGAAACCTGATCCAAAAAGGTCGAAAAGAACGGCCAGAGATCAAGTCCGAAAGGGGAAATCAGTAACAAGCAAGCAGAGTAATCATTAACCAAAAAGCGCAAAATTATGTTAAAAGTGTGAAATCATTAACCAAAAAGTCGAAAATAATGTCCAGAGACCAAGTCCGAAAGTACAAATAATTAACCAGTAAGCAGAGTCATCATTAACCAAAAATCGCAAAAGTAAGTAAAAAGTATGAAATCATTAACCAAAAATCGCAAAAGTAAGTAAAAAGTGTGAAATCATTAACCAAAAACTCGAAAATAATGTGCAGAGACTAAGTCCGAAAGGGCAAATGGTTAACCAGTAAGCAGAGTCATCATTAACCAAAAATCGCAAAAGTAAGTAAAAAGTGTGAAATCATTAACCAAAAATCGCAAAAGTAAGTAAAAAGTGTGAAATCATTAACCAAAAACTCGAAAATAATCTCCAGAGACTAAGTCCGAAAGGGCAAATGGTTAACCAGTAAGCAGAGTAATCATTAACCAAAAAGGGCAAAAGTAAGTAAAAAGTATGAAATCATTAACCAAAAAGCACAAAATTAAGTTAAAAGTGTGAAATCATTAACCAAAATGTCGAAAACAATGTCCAGAGACTAAGTCCGAAAGGGCAAATGGTTAACCAGTAAGCAGAGTAATCATTAACCAAAAGGCGCAAAAGTAAGTAAAAAGTATGAAATCATTAACCAAAAAGCGCAAAAATATGTTAAAAGTGTGAAATCATTAACCAAAAAGTCGAAAATAATGTGCAGAGACTAAGTCCGAAAGGGCAAATGGTTAACCAGTAAGCAGAGTAATCATTAACCAAAAGGCGCAAAAGTAAGTAAAAAGTATGAAATCAGTAACCAAAAAGCGCAAAAATATGTTAAAAGTGTGAAATCATTAACCAAAAACTCGAAAATAATGTGCAGAGACTAAGTCCGAAAGGGCAAATAATTAACCAGTAAGCAGAGTAATCATTAACCAAAAATCGCAAAAGTAAGTAAAAAGTGTGAAATCATTAACCAAAAACTCGAAAATAATGTCCAGAGACCAAGTCCGAAAGGGCAAATGGTTAACCAGTAAGCAGAGTAATCATTAACCAAAAAGGGCAAAAGTAAGTAAAAAGTATGAAATCATTAACCAAAAAGCACAAAATTAAGTTAAAAGTGTGAAATCATTAACCAAAAAGTCGAAAATAATCTCCAGAGACTAAGTGCGAAAGGGCAAATGGTTAACCAGTAAGCAGAGTCATCATTAACCAAAAATCGCAAAAGTAAGTAAAAAGTGTGAAATCATTAACCAAAAACCCGAAAATAATGTCCAGAGACTAAGTCCAAAAGGGCAAATGGTTAACCAGTAAGCAGAGTAATCATTAACCAAAAATCGCAAAAGTAAGTAAAAAGTGTGAAATCATTAACCAAAAACTCGAAAATAATCTCCAGAGACTAAGTCCGAAAGGGCAAATGGTTAACCAGTAAGCAGAGTAATCATTAACCAAAAATCGCAAAAGTAAGTAAAAAGTGTGAAATCATTAACCAAAAACCCGAAAATAATGTCCAGAGACTAAGTCCGAAAGGGCAAATGGTTAACCAGTAAGCAGAGTAATCATTAACCAAAAATCGCAAAAGTAAGTAAAAAGTGTGAAATCATTAACCAAAAACTCGAAAATAATGTCCAGAGACTAAGTCCGAAAGGGCAAATGGTTAACCAGTAAGCAGAGTAATCATTAACCAAAAGGCGCAAAAGTAAGTAAAAAGTATGAAATCAGTAACCAAAAAGCGCAAAAATATGTTAAAAGTGTGAAATCATTAACCAAAAACTCGAAAATAATGTGCAGAGACTAAGTCCGAAAGGGCAAATAATTAACCAGTAAGCAGAGTAATCATTAACCAAAAAGCGCAAAAATATGTTAAAAGTGTGAAATCATTAACCAAAAACTCGAAAATAATGTCCAGAGACTAAGTCCGAAAGGGCAAATGGTTAACCAGTAAGCAGAGTAATCAGTAACCAAAAAGGGCAAAAGTAAGTAAAAAGTGTGAAATCATTAACCAAAAACCCAAAAATAATGTCCAGAGACTAAGTCCGAAAGGGCAAATGGTTAACCAGTAAGCAGAGTAATCATTAACCAAAAATCGCAAAAGTAAGTAAAAAGTATGAAATCATTAACCAAAAAGCACAAAATTAAGTTAAAAGTGTGAAATCATTAACCAAAATGTCGAAAACAATGTCCAGAGACTAAGTCCGAAAGGGCAAATGGTTAACCAGTAAGCAGAGTAATCATTAACCAAAAATCGCAAAATTAAGTTAAAAGTGTGAAATCATTAACCAAAATGTCGAAAACAATGTCCAGAGACTAAGTCCGAAAGGGCAAATGGTTAACCAGTAAGCAGAGTAATCATTAACCAAAAATCGCAAAAGTAAGTAAAAAGTGTGAAATCATTAACCAAAAACTCGAAAATAATGTCCAGAGACTAAGTCCGAAAGGGCAAATGGTTAACCAGTAAGCAGAGTAATCATTAACCAAAAGGCGCAAAAGTAAGTAAAAAGTATGAAATCATTAACCAAAAAGCGCAAAAATATGTTAAAAGTGTGAAATCATTAACCAAAAAGTCGAAAATAATGTGCAGAGACTAAGTCCGAAAGGGCAAATGGTTAACCAGTAAGCAGAGTAATCATTAACCAAAAAGCGCAAAAATATGTTAAAAGTGTGAAATCATTAACCAAAAACTCGAAAATAATGTCCAGAGACTAAGTCCGAAAGGGCAAATAATTAACCAGTAAGCAGAGTAATCATTAACCAAAAAGCGCAAAAGTAAGTAAAAAGTGTGAAATCATTAACCAAAAAGTCG
>NW_027140658.1:32500-37500 GCF_036365525.1 Heterodontus francisci
GGACAGGTCCGGCCCTGACGCCGGTTTACGATTTCTCCGGTAAAGCACCTGTCGGGTGGCGACCGGAGGGTCTTTGCAGGGCCTGGATCTCCGAGCCCGTGGGACAGGCGGGAAAGGGTGGCGGCAGCCGGTTGAAGTCCCGACCCTGGGCAGCCTCCCGGTCTTACCTCCATAACTTCGGCGAGGAGGGTCCGATCCCCGCGCGGTCGACGGCAGGCGGTAGGGCTCGGAGGGGCGCGGCCTGGTCCGCGAGTGCCCCGGCGCCGCCCCTCTGCCCGTCCGAGGGACAGTAGGAAATGGCCATACCGCTTTCCGGCCGATTGCCGCCGGACGTCCGGCCGCATTCGCTCGGTCTGCGCGGCCGGCGGTAGCCGGGGGCGAGGGGCATCGGGCGGTGGCGGAACCAGGCCGGCCCGACCGCTGGGGGCCGCCCGGGCGACGTTTGAATCTGTCGGGTCGGACCGCCGAATCCCGCGGGATTTCGGGATCGAATCTGCGGGTGGAATCGGCACCTCGTCCCGCTGTCCGGTTCCCCCCCCCGTCGACTGCAACGGGTTTCCGAGGCCCGTCGGTCAGGCGCGGTTCGCTCCGCAATCCGCCGGCCGATCGGCACCGGGCGGGGCTCTACGGAAAGAGGGGACCCTCCCGCGTCGAGTGCCGGCGCACCGACCCCGCAGGCTGACCGGGAAGGTGAAGACTCACCCCGCTGAATGCCCGGCCCCGGCTACCCTCCGGCTCCGGGGCCATAACTTCGGGGAGGGAGGTCCGATCCCCGCGCGGTCGACGGCAGGCGGTAGGGCTCGGAGGGGCGCGGCCTGGTCCGCGAGTGCCCCGGCGCCGCCCCTCTGCCCGTCCGAGGGACAGTAGGAAATGGCCATACCGCTTTCCGGCCGATTGCCGCCGGACGTCCGGCCGCATTCCCTCGGTCGGCGCGGTCGGCGGTAGCCGGGGGCGAGGGGCATCGGGCGGTGGCGGAACCAGGCCGGCCCGACCGCTGGGGGCCGCCCGGGCGACGTTTGAATCTGTCGGGTCGGACCGCCGAATCCCGCGGGATTTCGGGATCGAATCTGCGGGTGGAATCGGCACCTCGTCCCGCTGTCCGGTTCCCCCCCGTCGACTGCAACGGGTTTCCGAGGCCCGTCGGTCAGGCGCGGTTCGCTCCGCAATCCGCCGGCCGATCGGCACCGGGCGGGGCTCTACGGAAAGAGGGGACCCTCCCGCGTCGAGTGCCGGCGCACCGACCCCGCAGGCTGACCGGGAAGGTGAAGACTCACCCCGCTGAATGCCCGGCCCCGGGAACCCTCCGGCGCCGGGGCCATAACTTCGGGGAGGAAGGTCCGAGCTCCGCGCGGTCGACGGCAGGTGAAAGGGGCCGGTGCGCCGCGGAAGGCGACAGCAGTCCCGTCAGGCTGCACCTCTGCTCGGGCGAACGGCGTCAGGAAAAGGGGAGAGCACTTCCCCACCGATAGCTCCGGAACGCCCGGACCCATTGGCCCGCGGCACCGGTGGCTGCTAGAGGGGCTCCGGCGCCGTCAGCCGGGGTACGTCCCAGGCCGGCCGGACGGCGGGCAGCCGGAGGCAACGGCCTGGAACGGAGCCAGACTTGAGTCGTTCCGTGCCGTGGGCAAAAAGGCAGGGCTGCGGGTCAGCGCAGTTTGGCAAACCTAGCCGCAAGTGCGGGAAGGGCGGAGGAGCACACGGACGCCGCCTTCCCAAACTGAGCCCAAAGTGCCCAGGCATGCCCCCTTGATCTCGCCTAATCAGTGAGCCCAAAATAATTTCAGAGTGTGGAAACCTGATCCAAAAAGGTCGAAAAGAACGGCCAGAGATCAAGTCCGAAAGGGGAAATCAGTAACAAGCAAGCAGAGTAATCATTAACCAAAAAGCGCAAAATTATGTTAAAAGTGTGAAATCATTAACCAAAAAGTCGAAAATAATGTCCAGAGACCAAGTCCGAAAGTACAAATAATTAACCAGTAAGCAGAGTCATCATTAACCAAAAATCGCAAAAGTAAGTAAAAAGTATGAAATCATTAACCAAAAATCGCAAAAGTAAGTAAAAAGTGTGAAATCATTAACCAAAAACTCGAAAATAATGTGCAGAGACTAAGTCCGAAAGGGCAAATGGTTAACCAGTAAGCAGAGTCATCATTAACCAAAAATCGCAAAAGTAAGTAAAAAGTGTGAAATCATTAACCAAAAATCGCAAAAGTAAGTAAAAAGTGTGAAATCATTAACCAAAAACTCGAAAATAATCTCCAGAGACTAAGTCCGAAAGGGCAAATGGTTAACCAGTAAGCAGAGTAATCATTAACCAAAAAGGGCAAAAGTAAGTAAAAAGTATGAAATCATTAACCAAAAAGCACAAAATTAAGTTAAAAGTGTGAAATCATTAACCAAAATGTCGAAAACAATGTCCAGAGACTAAGTCCGAAAGGGCAAATGGTTAACCAGTAAGCAGAGTAATCATTAACCAAAAGGCGCAAAAGTAAGTAAAAAGTATGAAATCATTAACCAAAAAGCGCAAAAATATGTTAAAAGTGTGAAATCATTAACCAAAATGTCGAAAACAATGTCCAGAGACTAAGTCCGAAAGGGCAAATGGTTAACCAGTAAGCAGAGTAATCATTAACCAAAAGGCGCAAAAGTAAGTAAAAAGTATGAAATCATTAACCAAAAAGCGCAAAAATATGTTAAAAGTGTGAAATCATTAACCAAAAAGTCGAAAATAATGTGCAGAGACTAAGTCCGAAAGGGCAAATGGTTAACCAGTAAGCAGAGTAATCATTAACCAAAAGGCGCAAAAGTAAGTAAAAAGTATGAAATCAGTAACCAAAAAGCGCAAAAATATGTTAAAAGTGTGAAATCATTAACCAAAAACTCGAAAATAATGTGCAGAGACTAAGTCCGAAAGGGCAAATAATTAACCAGTAAGCAGAGTAATCATTAACCAAAAATCGCAAAAGTAAGTAAAAAGTGTGAAATCATTAACCAAAAACTCGAAAATAATGTCCAGAGACCAAGTCCGAAAGGGCAAATGGTTAACCAGTAAGCAGAGTAATCATTAACCAAAAAGGGCAAAAGTAAGTAAAAAGTATGAAATCATTAACCAAAAAGCACAAAATTAAGTTAAAAGTGTGAAATCATTAACCAAAAAGTCGAAAATAATCTCCAGAGACTAAGTGCGAAAGGGCAAATGGTTAACCAGTAAGCAGAGTCATCATTAACCAAAAATCGCAAAAGTAAGTAAAAAGTGTGAAATCATTAACCAAAAACCCGAAAATAATGTCCAGAGACTAAGTCCAAAAGGGCAAATGGTTAACCAGTAAGCAGAGTAATCATTAACCAAAAATCGCAAAAGTAAGTAAAAAGTGTGAAATCATTAACCAAAAACTCGAAAATAATCTCCAGAGACTAAGTCCGAAAGGGCAAATGGTTAACCAGTAAGCAGAGTAATCATTAACCAAAAATCGCAAAAGTAAGTAAAAAGTGTGAAATCATTAACCAAAAACCCGAAAATAATGTCCAGAGACTAAGTCCGAAAGGGCAAATGGTTAACCAGTAAGCAGAGTAATCATTAACCAAAAATCGCAAAAGTAAGTAAAAAGTGTGAAATCATTAACCAAAAACTCGAAAATAATGTCCAGAGACTAAGTCCGAAAGGGCAAATGGTTAACCAGTAAGCAGAGTAATCATTAACCAAAAGGCGCAAAAGTAAGTAAAAAGTATGAAATCAGTAACCAAAAAGCGCAAAAATATGTTAAAAGTGTGAAATCATTAACCAAAAACTCGAAAATAATGTGCAGAGACTAAGTCCGAAAGGGCAAATAATTAACCAGTAAGCAGAGTAATCATTAACCAAAAAGCGCAAAAATATGTTAAAAGTGTGAAATCATTAACCAAAAACTCGAAAATAATGTCCAGAGACTAAGTCCGAAAGGGCAAATGGTTAACCAGTAAGCAGAGTAATCAGTAACCAAAAAGGGCAAAAGTAAGTAAAAAGTGTGAAATCATTAACCAAAAACCCAAAAATAATGTCCAGAGACTAAGTCCGAAAGGGCAAATGGTTAACCAGTAAGCAGAGTAATCATTAACCAAAAATCGCAAAAGTAAGTAAAAAGTATGAAATCATTAACCAAAAAGCACAAAATTAAGTTAAAAGTGTGAAATCATTAACCAAAATGTCGAAAACAATGTCCAGAGACTAAGTCCGAAAGGGCAAATGGTTAACCAGTAAGCAGAGTAATCATTAACCAAAAATCGCAAAATTAAGTTAAAAGTGTGAAATCATTAACCAAAATGTCGAAAACAATGTCCAGAGACTAAGTCCGAAAGGGCAAATGGTTAACCAGTAAGCAGAGTAATCATTAACCAAAAATCGCAAAAGTAAGTAAAAAGTGTGAAATCATTAACCAAAAACTCGAAAATAATGTCCAGAGACTAAGTCCGAAAGGGCAAATGGTTAACCAGTAAGCAGAGTAATCATTAACCAAAAGGCGCAAAAGTAAGTAAAAAGTATGAAATCATTAACCAAAAAGCGCAAAAATATGTTAAAAGTGTGAAATCATTAACCAAAAAGTCGAAAATAATGTGCAGAGACTAAGTCCGAAAGGGCAAATGGTTAACCAGTAAGCAGAGTAATCATTAACCAAAAAGCGCAAAAATATGTTAAAAGTGTGAAATCATTAACCAAAAACTCGAAAATAATGTCCAGAGACTAAGTCCGAAAGGGCAAATAATTAACCAGTAAGCAGAGTAATCATTAACCAAAAAGCGCAAAAGTAAGTAAAAAGTGTGAAATCATTAACCAAAAAGTCGAAAATAATGCCCAGAGACTAAGTCCGAAAGGGCAAATGGTTAACCAGAAAATCCGTCGAATAATGTCCAGAGACTAAGTCCGAAAGGGCAAATGGTTAACCAGTGGAAGGGCGATCAAGCGGAAAAATTTGCCCCGGTTACCCGGGATGGAGTTCCAGAGGTCCGGCCAGAGTTGTCAAATT
>NW_027140658.1:52500-57500 GCF_036365525.1 Heterodontus francisci
GGCGGAACCAGGCCGGCCCGACCGCTGGGGGCCGCCCGGGCGACGTTTGAATCTGTCGGGTCGGACCGCCGAATCCCGCGGGATTTCGGGATCGAATCTGCGGGTGGAATCGGCACCTCGTCCCGCTGTCCGGTTCCCCCCCGTCGACTGCAACGGGTTTCCGAGGCCCGTCGGTCAGGCGCGGTTCGCTCCGCAATCCGCCGGCCGATCGGCACCGGGCGGGGCTCTACGGAAAGAGGGGACCCTCCCGCGTCGAGTGCCGGCGCACCGACCCCGCAGGCTGACCGGGAAGGTGAAGACTCACCCCGCTGAATGCCCGGCCCCGGGAACCCTCCGGCGCCGGGGCCATAACTTCGGGGAGGAAGGTCCGAGCTCCGCGCGGTCGACGGCAGGTGAAAGGGGCCGGTGCGCCGCGGAAGGCGACAGCAGTCCCGTCAGGCTGCACCTCTGCTCGGGCGAACGGCGTCAGGAAAAGGGGAGAGCACTTCCCCACCGATAGCTCCGGAACGCCCGGACCCATTGGCCCGCGGCACCGGTGGCTGCTAGAGGGGCTCCGGCGCCGTCAGCCGGGGTACGTCCCAGGCCGGCCGGACGGCGGGCAGCCGGAGGCAACGGCCTGGAACGGAGCCAGACTTGAGTCGTTCCGTGCCGTGGGCAAAAAGGCAGGGCTGCGGGTCAGCGCAGTTTGGCAAACCTAGCCGCAAGTGCGGGAAGGGCGGAGGAGCACACGGACGCCGCCTTCCCAAACTGAGCCCAAAGTGCCCAGGCATGCCCCCTTGATCTCGCCTAATCAGTGAGCCCAAAATAATTTCAGAGTGTGGAAACCTGATCCAAAAAGGTCGAAAAGAACGGCCAGAGATCAAGTCCGAAAGGGGAAATCAGTAACAAGCAAGCAGAGTAATCATTAACCAAAAAGCGCAAAATTATGTTAAAAGTGTGAAATCATTAACCAAAAAGTCGAAAATAATGTCCAGAGACCAAGTCCGAAAGTACAAATAATTAACCAGTAAGCAGAGTCATCATTAACCAAAAATCGCAAAAGTAAGTAAAAAGTATGAAATCATTAACCAAAAATCGCAAAAGTAAGTAAAAAGTGTGAAATCATTAACCAAAAACTCGAAAATAATGTGCAGAGACTAAGTCCGAAAGGGCAAATGGTTAACCAGTAAGCAGAGTCATCATTAACCAAAAATCGCAAAAGTAAGTAAAAAGTGTGAAATCATTAACCAAAAATCGCAAAAGTAAGTAAAAAGTGTGAAATCATTAACCAAAAACTCGAAAATAATCTCCAGAGACTAAGTCCGAAAGGGCAAATGGTTAACCAGTAAGCAGAGTAATCATTAACCAAAAAGGGCAAAAGTAAGTAAAAAGTATGAAATCATTAACCAAAAAGCACAAAATTAAGTTAAAAGTGTGAAATCATTAACCAAAATGTCGAAAACAATGTCCAGAGACTAAGTCCGAAAGGGCAAATGGTTAACCAGTAAGCAGAGTAATCATTAACCAAAAGGCGCAAAAGTAAGTAAAAAGTATGAAATCATTAACCAAAAAGCGCAAAAATATGTTAAAAGTGTGAAATCATTAACCAAAAAGTCGAAAATAATGTGCAGAGACTAAGTCCGAAAGGGCAAATGGTTAACCAGTAAGCAGAGTAATCATTAACCAAAAGGCGCAAAAGTAAGTAAAAAGTATGAAATCAGTAACCAAAAAGCGCAAAAATATGTTAAAAGTGTGAAATCATTAACCAAAAACTCGAAAATAATGTGCAGAGACTAAGTCCGAAAGGGCAAATAATTAACCAGTAAGCAGAGTAATCATTAACCAAAAATCGCAAAAGTAAGTAAAAAGTGTGAAATCATTAACCAAAAACTCGAAAATAATGTCCAGAGACCAAGTCCGAAAGGGCAAATGGTTAACCAGTAAGCAGAGTAATCATTAACCAAAAAGGGCAAAAGTAAGTAAAAAGTATGAAATCATTAACCAAAAAGCACAAAATTAAGTTAAAAGTGTGAAATCATTAACCAAAAAGTCGAAAATAATCTCCAGAGACTAAGTGCGAAAGGGCAAATGGTTAACCAGTAAGCAGAGTCATCATTAACCAAAAATCGCAAAAGTAAGTAAAAAGTGTGAAATCATTAACCAAAAACCCGAAAATAATGTCCAGAGACTAAGTCCAAAAGGGCAAATGGTTAACCAGTAAGCAGAGTAATCATTAACCAAAAATCGCAAAAGTAAGTAAAAAGTGTGAAATCATTAACCAAAAACTCGAAAATAATCTCCAGAGACTAAGTCCGAAAGGGCAAATGGTTAACCAGTAAGCAGAGTAATCATTAACCAAAAATCGCAAAAGTAAGTAAAAAGTGTGAAATCATTAACCAAAAACCCGAAAATAATGTCCAGAGACTAAGTCCGAAAGGGCAAATGGTTAACCAGTAAGCAGAGTAATCATTAACCAAAAATCGCAAAAGTAAGTAAAAAGTGTGAAATCATTAACCAAAAACTCGAAAATAATGTCCAGAGACTAAGTCCGAAAGGGCAAATGGTTAACCAGTAAGCAGAGTAATCATTAACCAAAAGGCGCAAAAGTAAGTAAAAAGTATGAAATCAGTAACCAAAAAGCGCAAAAATATGTTAAAAGTGTGAAATCATTAACCAAAAACTCGAAAATAATGTGCAGAGACTAAGTCCGAAAGGGCAAATAATTAACCAGTAAGCAGAGTAATCATTAACCAAAAAGCGCAAAAATATGTTAAAAGTGTGAAATCATTAACCAAAAACTCGAAAATAATGTCCAGAGACTAAGTCCGAAAGGGCAAATGGTTAACCAGTAAGCAGAGTAATCAGTAACCAAAAAGGGCAAAAGTAAGTAAAAAGTGTGAAATCATTAACCAAAAACCCAAAAATAATGTCCAGAGACTAAGTCCGAAAGGGCAAATGGTTAACCAGTAAGCAGAGTAATCATTAACCAAAAATCGCAAAAGTAAGTAAAAAGTATGAAATCATTAACCAAAAAGCACAAAATTAAGTTAAAAGTGTGAAATCATTAACCAAAATGTCGAAAACAATGTCCAGAGACTAAGTCCGAAAGGGCAAATGGTTAACCAGTAAGCAGAGTAATCATTAACCAAAAATCGCAAAATTAAGTTAAAAGTGTGAAATCATTAACCAAAATGTCGAAAACAATGTCCAGAGACTAAGTCCGAAAGGGCAAATGGTTAACCAGTAAGCAGAGTAATCATTAACCAAAAATCGCAAAAGTAAGTAAAAAGTGTGAAATCATTAACCAAAAACTCGAAAATAATGTCCAGAGACTAAGTCCGAAAGGGCAAATGGTTAACCAGTAAGCAGAGTAATCATTAACCAAAAGGCGCAAAAGTAAGTAAAAAGTATGAAATCATTAACCAAAAAGCGCAAAAATATGTTAAAAGTGTGAAATCATTAACCAAAAAGTCGAAAATAATGTGCAGAGACTAAGTCCGAAAGGGCAAATGGTTAACCAGTAAGCAGAGTAATCATTAACCAAAAAGCGCAAAAATATGTTAAAAGTGTGAAATCATTAACCAAAAACTCGAAAATAATGTCCAGAGACTAAGTCCGAAAGGGCAAATAATTAACCAGTAAGCAGAGTAATCATTAACCAAAAAGCGCAAAAGTAAGTAAAAAGTGTGAAATCATTAACCAAAAAGTCGAAAATAATGCCCAGAGACTAAGTCCGAAAGGGCAAATGGTTAACCAGAAAATCCGTCGAATAATGTCCAGAGACTAAGTCCGAAAGGGCAAATGGTTAACCAGTGGAAGGGCGATCAAGCGGAAAAATTTGCCCCGGTTACCCGGGATGGAGTTCCAGAGGTCCGGCCAGAGTTGTCAAATTCGTCCCGCTGATCGGACGCTTGTCATTCGGGTGGCTGGGGGTTGGCGGGGTATCTGCACAGTAGTAGGAGGTGGCAAGTCGGGACTTGGACGTTTATTCCAAGAGTCCACCCGAGCCTCCAGGTCTGCAGAGACCGACCCTAGCTGCCGCCCAACCGACTTTTAAGCCTTTTTCGGATGGGGATTTTTTCCCATTTTCGTCCATTTTTCGGGTTTTCTGTCGGGCTTAATAGGCGGCAGCCTGACCCCCGGCCGAGGCGGGGGGCGCACTCTCCCTTGCGTAAGGGTCCGGATTTGCCCCGGAAAGTGCCCCCGACGGCCTCCCGACCCGGGTGCCTGCAGGGCGGGGGGAAAGGGTAGTCCCAGCCGCAGGAAATCATTAACCAAAAGACTTAGCCGTCGGGGCAGAGGCTAAGACCCGGGCTGGTGAAATCATTAACCAAAAGGAATGCACCCTTTTCCGAAAGTGCAGGCCGAAATAAGGCGAGCCTTGGGCCGGGAAGGCCAAAACCCCCAACTCATGGAAGTGTATGGGGTCGGACTCGGCGACTTTCCCGGGCCCCGAGTTGACCTTTCCCCACGGGGGCGGTCAAGTTGCTCCCGCCAAGAGGGCACGTTGCATTTGCTGCCGCTCTAGTCCCCGGGCTAGTTAATCAGTTGCCGTCGGAAGTCCCGATGCCGAAATGAAAAATGGCCGTTGCGGCGATTTGGCGCCTCATTTTCGGAAGGACTACCGGCAGGCAACCCGCCGAATTGACACTTGCGATTCGGGTGGCTGGGGGTTGGCGGGGTACCCGGAGATTTTCGGGAACTCGATTTTCAGAACTTTTGCTGGCAGCGGTTGCACTTGCAAAGTGGCCGAAGAAGTGCTCCCTCAAGGAAGGACCTTCTTTTGAAATAAAAGACCTTCCGAAGAGTGCCTGGAAGTCATTTATGAGCATTTAAGGGTAAATCTGGCGGACTTTCCATGCTCTGTTGCCGGCTCTGAAATATCGCACAGTTGGGTCTAGGCCGGTAGACTGGCTGTGAAAACAGACAAAGTGTTTTGGCGAGCGAGAGAAAACAAGGCCTTGGAACAGATTGGGGGGTGCGGAGGCACACCACACCCACAGGAAAAGAATTAATGAAAA
>NW_027140658.1:70000-77500 GCF_036365525.1 Heterodontus francisci
AGTCTGGTTAATCAGTTGTCCAAATGTTGTAAATTGGTTAATGAGTTGTCACTTCAACTTTTGGCCGCGGTTGGCTGCAATGAGTCTTGCCGGGCTTAATAGTCGGCGTGGGGGTGAATTTGCGAAGGTGGCCGTGTTTCGATGCATGTTTGCCGGCGTGTTTAGGAAGGTTGGGTGGGTGGGTGGGTGGTTGTGTGGGCGCCGTGGTCTGAGGGCACATCCTGTGGGATGTGGGAGGCGGGGGAAGGAGAGCGCCCTTGGTGCGTGTGTCTAGGCGATGCATTGCGGAAGGATGGGCGGGTGGGGCCGGGCGTGTGGGTTCCCGACTTATCGGTGAACCATTTGCTACTGCGGGGCCAAAGCAAAAGGGAAAGCATAAGGGCGCAGGCTGCCCTCTGCGGGACAGGTCCGGCCCTGACGCCGGTTTACGATTTCTCCGGTAAAGCACCTGTCGGGTGGCGACCGGAGGGTCTTTGCAGGGCCTGGATCTCCGAGCCCGTGGGACAGGCGGGAAAGGGTGGCGGCAGCCGGTTGAAGTCCCGACCCTGGGCAGCCTCCCGGTCTTACCTCCATAACTTCGGCGAGGAGGGTCCGATCCCCGCGCGGTCGACGGCAGGCGGTAGGGCTCGGAGGGGCGCGGCCTGGTCCGCGAGTGCCCCGGCGCCGCCCCTCTGCCCGTCCGAGGGACAGTAGGAAATGGCCATACCGCTTTCCGGCCGATTGCCGCCGGACGTCCGGCCGCATTCGCTCGGTCTGCGCGGCCGGCGGTAGCCGGGGGCGAGGGGCATCGGGCGGTGGCGGAACCAGGCCGGCCCGACCGCTGGGGGCCGCCCGGGCGACGTTTGAATCTGTCGGGTCGGACCGCCGAATCCCGCGGGATTTCGGGATCGAATCTGCGGGTGGAATCGGCACCTCGTCCCGCTGTCCGGTTCCCCCCCGTCGACTGCAACGGGTTTCCGAGGCCCGTCGGTCAGGCGCGGTTCGCTCCGCAATCCGCCGGCCGATCGGCACCGGGCGGGGCTCTACGGAAAGAGGGGACCCTCCCGCGTCGAGTGCCGGCGCACCGACCCCGCAGGCTGACCGGGAAGGTGAAGACTCACCCCGCTGAATGCCCGGCCCCGGGAACCCTCCGGCGCCGGGGCCATAACTTCGGGGAGGAAGGTCCGAGCTCCGCGCGGTCGACGGCAGGTGAAAGGGGCCGGTGCGCCGCGGAAGGCGACAGCAGTCCCGTCAGGCTGCACCTCTGCTCGGGCGAACGGCGTCAGGAAAAGGGGAGAGCACTTCCCCACCGATAGCTCCGGAACGCCCGGACCCATTGGCCCGCGGCACCGGTGGCTGCTAGAGGGGCTCCGGCGCCGTCAGCCGGGGTACGTCCCAGGCCGGCCGGACGGCGGGCAGCCGGAGGCAACGGCCTGGAACGGAGCCAGACTTGAGTCGTTCCGTGCCGTGGGCAAAAAGGCAGGGCTGCGGGTCAGCGCAGTTTGGCAAACCTAGCCGCAAGTGCGGGAAGGGCGGAGGAGCACACGGACGCCGCCTTCCCAAACTGAGCCCAAAGTGCCCAGGCATGCCCCCTTGATCTCGCCTAATCAGTGAGCCCAAAATAATTTCAGAGTGTGGAAACCTGATCCAAAAAGGTCGAAAAGAACGGCCAGAGATCAAGTCCGAAAGGGGAAATCAGTAACAAGCAAGCAGAGTAATCATTAACCAAAAAGCGCAAAATTATGTTAAAAGTGTGAAATCATTAACCAAAAAGTCGAAAATAATGTCCAGAGACCAAGTCCGAAAGTACAAATAATTAACCAGTAAGCAGAGTCATCATTAACCAAAAATCGCAAAAGTAAGTAAAAAGTATGAAATCATTAACCAAAAATCGCAAAAGTAAGTAAAAAGTGTGAAATCATTAACCAAAAACTCGAAAATAATGTGCAGAGACTAAGTCCGAAAGGGCAAATGGTTAACCAGTAAGCAGAGTCATCATTAACCAAAAATCGCAAAAGTAAGTAAAAAGTGTGAAATCATTAACCAAAAATCGCAAAAGTAAGTAAAAAGTGTGAAATCATTAACCAAAAACTCGAAAATAATCTCCAGAGACTAAGTCCGAAAGGGCAAATGGTTAACCAGTAAGCAGAGTAATCATTAACCAAAAAGGGCAAAAGTAAGTAAAAAGTATGAAATCATTAACCAAAAAGCACAAAATTAAGTTAAAAGTGTGAAATCATTAACCAAAATGTCGAAAACAATGTCCAGAGACTAAGTCCGAAAGGGCAAATGGTTAACCAGTAAGCAGAGTAATCATTAACCAAAAGGCGCAAAAGTAAGTAAAAAGTATGAAATCATTAACCAAAAAGCGCAAAAATATGTTAAAAGTGTGAAATCATTAACCAAAAAGTCGAAAATAATGTGCAGAGACTAAGTCCGAAAGGGCAAATGGTTAACCAGTAAGCAGAGTAATCATTAACCAAAAGGCGCAAAAGTAAGTAAAAAGTATGAAATCAGTAACCAAAAAGCGCAAAAATATGTTAAAAGTGTGAAATCATTAACCAAAAACTCGAAAATAATGTGCAGAGACTAAGTCCGAAAGGGCAAATAATTAACCAGTAAGCAGAGTAATCATTAACCAAAAATCGCAAAAGTAAGTAAAAAGTGTGAAATCATTAACCAAAAACTCGAAAATAATGTCCAGAGACCAAGTCCGAAAGGGCAAATGGTTAACCAGTAAGCAGAGTAATCATTAACCAAAAAGGGCAAAAGTAAGTAAAAAGTATGAAATCATTAACCAAAAAGCACAAAATTAAGTTAAAAGTGTGAAATCATTAACCAAAAAGTCGAAAATAATCTCCAGAGACTAAGTGCGAAAGGGCAAATGGTTAACCAGTAAGCAGAGTCATCATTAACCAAAAATCGCAAAAGTAAGTAAAAAGTGTGAAATCATTAACCAAAAACCCGAAAATAATGTCCAGAGACTAAGTCCAAAAGGGCAAATGGTTAACCAGTAAGCAGAGTAATCATTAACCAAAAATCGCAAAAGTAAGTAAAAAGTGTGAAATCATTAACCAAAAACTCGAAAATAATCTCCAGAGACTAAGTCCGAAAGGGCAAATGGTTAACCAGTAAGCAGAGTAATCATTAACCAAAAATCGCAAAAGTAAGTAAAAAGTGTGAAATCATTAACCAAAAACCCGAAAATAATGTCCAGAGACTAAGTCCGAAAGGGCAAATGGTTAACCAGTAAGCAGAGTAATCATTAACCAAAAATCGCAAAAGTAAGTAAAAAGTGTGAAATCATTAACCAAAAACTCGAAAATAATGTCCAGAGACTAAGTCCGAAAGGGCAAATGGTTAACCAGTAAGCAGAGTAATCATTAACCAAAAGGCGCAAAAGTAAGTAAAAAGTATGAAATCAGTAACCAAAAAGCGCAAAAATATGTTAAAAGTGTGAAATCATTAACCAAAAACTCGAAAATAATGTGCAGAGACTAAGTCCGAAAGGGCAAATAATTAACCAGTAAGCAGAGTAATCATTAACCAAAAAGCGCAAAAATATGTTAAAAGTGTGAAATCATTAACCAAAAACTCGAAAATAATGTCCAGAGACTAAGTCCGAAAGGGCAAATGGTTAACCAGTAAGCAGAGTAATCAGTAACCAAAAAGGGCAAAAGTAAGTAAAAAGTGTGAAATCATTAACCAAAAACCCAAAAATAATGTCCAGAGACTAAGTCCGAAAGGGCAAATGGTTAACCAGTAAGCAGAGTAATCATTAACCAAAAATCGCAAAAGTAAGTAAAAAGTATGAAATCATTAACCAAAAAGCACAAAATTAAGTTAAAAGTGTGAAATCATTAACCAAAATGTCGAAAACAATGTCCAGAGACTAAGTCCGAAAGGGCAAATGGTTAACCAGTAAGCAGAGTAATCATTAACCAAAAATCGCAAAATTAAGTTAAAAGTGTGAAATCAGTAACCAAAATGTCGAAAACAATGTCCAGAGACTAAGTCCGAAAGGGCAAATGGTTAACCAGTAAGCAGAGTAATCATTAACCAAAAATCGCAAAAGTAAGTAAAAAGTGTGAAATCATTAACCAAAAACTCGAAAATAATCTCCAGAGACTAAGTCCGAAAGGGCAAATGGTTAACCAGTAAGCAGAGTAATCATTAACCAAAAATCGCAAAAGTAAGTAAAAAGTGTGAAATCATTAACCAAAAACCCGAAAATAATGTCCAGAGACTAAGTCCGAAAGGGCAAATGGTTAACCAGTAAGCAGAGTAATCATTAACCAAAAATCGCAAAAGTAAGTAAAAAGTGTGAAATCATTAACCAAAAACTCGAAAATAATGTCCAGAGACTAAGTCCGAAAGGGCAAATGGTTAACCAGTAAGCAGAGTAATCATTAACCAAAAGGCGCAAAAGTAAGTAAAAAGTATGAAATCAGTAACCAAAAAGCGCAAAAATATGTTAAAAGTGTGAAATCATTAACCAAAAACTCGAAAATAATGTGCAGAGACTAAGTCCGAAAGGGCAAATAATTAACCAGTAAGCAGAGTAATCATTAACCAAAAAGCGCAAAAATATGTTAAAAGTGTGAAATCATTAACCAAAAACTCGAAAATAATGTCCAGAGACTAAGTCCGAAAGGGCAAATGGTTAACCAGTAAGCAGAGTAATCAGTAACCAAAAAGGGCAAAAGTAAGTAAAAAGTGTGAAATCATTAACCAAAAACCCAAAAATAATGTCCAGAGACTAAGTCCGAAAGGGCAAATGGTTAACCAGTAAGCAGAGTAATCATTAACCAAAAATCGCAAAAGTAAGTAAAAAGTATGAAATCAATAACCAAAAAGCACAAAATTAAGTTAAAAGTGTGAAATCATTAACCAAAATGTCGAAAACAATGTCCAGAGACTAAGTCCGAAAGGGCAAATGGTTAACCAGTAAGCAGAGTAATCATTAACCAAAAATCGCAAAATTAAGTTAAAAGTGTGAAATCATTAACCAAAATGTCGAAAACAATGTCCAGAGACTAAGTCCGAAAGGGCAAATGGTTAACCAGTAAGCAGAGTAATCATTAACCAAAAATCGCAAAAGTAAGTAAAAAGTGTGAAATCATTAACCAAAAACTCGAAAATAATGTCCAGAGACTAAGTCCGAAAGGGCAAATGGTTAACCAGTAAGCAGAGTAATCATTAACCAAAAGGCGCAAAAGTAAGTAAAAAGTATGAAATCATTAACCAAAAAGCGCAAAAATATGTTAAAAGTGTGAAATCATTAACCAAAAAGTCGAAAATAATGTGCAGAGACTAAGTCCGAAAGGGCAAATGGTTAACCAGTAAGCAGAGTAATCATTAACCAAAAAGCGCAAAAATATGTTAAAAGTGTGAAATCATTAACCAAAAACTCGAAAATAATGTCCAGAGACTAAGTCCGAAAGGGCAAATAATTAACCAGTAAGCAGAGTAATCATTAACCAAAAAGCGCAAAAGTAAGTAAAAAGTGTGAAATCATTAACCAAAAAGTCGAAAATAATGCCCAGAGACTAAGTCCGAAAGGGCAAATGGTTAACCAGAAAATCCGTCGAATAATGTCCAGAGACTAAGTCCGAAAGGGCAAATGGTTAACCAGTGGAAGGGCGATCAAGCGGAAAAATTTGCCCCGGTTACCCGGGATGGAGTTCCAGAGGTCCGGCCAGAGTTGTCAAATTCGTCCCGCTGATCGGACGCTTGTCATTCGGGTGGCTGGGGGTTGGCGGGGTATCTGCACAGTAGTAGGAGGTGGCAAGTCGGGACTTGGACGTTTATTCCAAGAGTCCACCCGAGCCTCCAGGTCTGCAGAGACCGACCCTAGCTGCCGCCCAACCGACTTTTAAGCCTTTTTCGGATGGGGATTTTTTCCCATTTTCGTCCATTTTTCGGGTTTTCTGTCGGGCTTAATAGGCGGCAGCCTGACCCCCGGCCGAGGCGGGGGGCGCACTCTCCCTTGCGTAAGGGTCCGGATTTGCCCCGGAAAGTGCCCCCGACGGCCTCCCGACCCGGGTGCCTGCAGGGCGGGGGGAAAGGGTAGTCCCAGCCGCAGGAAATCATTAACCAAAAGACTTAGCCGTCGGGGCAGAGGCTAAGACCCGGGCTGGTGAAATCATTAACCAAAAGGAATGCACCCTTTTCCGAAAGTGCAGGCCGAAATAAGGCGAGCCTTGGGCCGGGAAGGCCAAAACCCCCAACTCATGGAAGTGTATGGGGTCGGACTCGGCGACTTTCCCGGGCCCCGAGTTGACCTTTCCCCACGGGGGCGGTCAAGTTGCTCCCGCCAAGAGGGCACGTTGCATTTGCTGCCGCTCTAGTCCCCGGGCTAGTTAATCAGTTGCCGTCGGAAGTCCCGATGCCGAAATGAAAAATGGCCGTTGCGGCGATTTGGCGCCTCATTTTCGGAAGGACTACCGGCAGGCAACCCGCCGAATTGACACTTGCGATTCGGGTGGCTGGGGGTTGGCGGGGTACCCGGAGATTTTCGGGAACTCGATTTTCAGAACTTTTGCTGGCAGCGGTTGCACTTGCAAAGTGGCCGAAGAAGTGCTCCCTCAAGGAAGGACCTTCTTTTGAAATAAAAGACCTTCCGAAGAGTGCCTGGAAGTCATTTATGAGCATTTAAGGGTAAATCTGGCGGACTTTCCATGCTCTGTTGCCGGCTCTGAAATATCGCACAGTTGGGTCTAGGCCGGTAGACTGGCTGTGAAAACAGACAAAGTGTTTTGGCGAGCGAGAGAAAACAAGGCCTTGGAACAGATTGGGGGGTGCGGAGGCACACCACACCCACAGGAAAAGAATTAATGAAAAAAAAACCAAAGTCTATGACATGTCTGTTGGTACAGTGAGAAAAGCAAAGAAGGGAGGCTGCGATGGCAGAGCAAAGCCGACCTTCATACAGATATACATGTCAAAGAAAGAAACTATGCCCGCAAAAGACTTGGTGCGAAATAACAAGGCTCCTTGTGAACGGTTATCTTTGTCTGTCAGGCGCAGATTGTGGCGGCGTCGCCTGGTTTCCTTGGGTTGCACTACATGTATGTCCTATTCTCAAACGAAAAGTGCGTGCCCAGAATTTTGTCCAAGTTAGGCGACGCACGCCGGCTGGCATCACCTCTCCGTGCGAGCGCCGAAAGCTTTGGTCGACCTGTTTGGCTACGCTGGTCGCGGTTGCTCCTTACAGTCATGGGGACGGAAAACCGATGCGAGTTGACCAGGCGACGTCAACCAAGTTGCATGCTTTCTCCCCCCCCCCCGCCGCCGCCAACCCCACACTGTGTGAAAGGAAAAAAAAAGTGCGTGCCCAGGTCACTCGATCGATACGGCGAGGACTGTCCGACGTTGGAGGGCCCAGGCGGGCTAGCATTTATTTGCTGGTGTTTCAGGCTCAGCGGTTACCTCCCGTTTCTGTCCCTTGTGTCAGACGGACATTCCTCTCGAGAGTTTGGCCACTTGGTCGGCGGCGTGCTAGGTAGATTACTCGTTGTG
>NW_027140658.1:90000-97500 GCF_036365525.1 Heterodontus francisci
GGCAAAAAGGCAGGGCTGCGGGTCAGCGCAGTTTGGCAAACCTAGCCGCAAGTGCGGGAAGGGCGGAGGAGCACACGGACGCCGCCTTCCCAAACTGAGCCCAAAGTGCCCAGGCATGCCCCCTTGATCTCGCCTAATCAGTGAGCCCAAAATAATTTCAGAGTGTGGAAACCTGATCCAAAAAGGTCGAAAAGAACGGCCAGAGATCAAGTCCGAAAGGGGAAATCAGTAACAAGCAAGCAGAGTAATCATTAACCAAAAAGCGCAAAATTATGTTAAAAGTGTGAAATCATTAACCAAAAAGTCGAAAATAATGTCCAGAGACCAAGTCCGAAAGTACAAATAATTAACCAGTAAGCAGAGTCATCATTAACCAAAAATCGCAAAAGTAAGTAAAAAGTATGAAATCATTAACCAAAAATCGCAAAAGTAAGTAAAAAGTGTGAAATCATTAACCAAAAACTCGAAAATAATGTGCAGAGACTAAGTCCGAAAGGGCAAATGGTTAACCAGTAAGCAGAGTCATCATTAACCAAAAATCGCAAAAGTAAGTAAAAAGTGTGAAATCATTAACCAAAAATCGCAAAAGTAAGTAAAAAGTGTGAAATCATTAACCAAAAACTCGAAAATAATCTCCAGAGACTAAGTCCGAAAGGGCAAATGGTTAACCAGTAAGCAGAGTAATCATTAACCAAAAAGGGCAAAAGTAAGTAAAAAGTATGAAATCATTAACCAAAAAGCACAAAATTAAGTTAAAAGTGTGAAATCATTAACCAAAATGTCGAAAACAATGTCCAGAGACTAAGTCCGAAAGGGCAAATGGTTAACCAGTAAGCAGAGTAATCATTAACCAAAAGGCGCAAAAGTAAGTAAAAAGTATGAAATCATTAACCAAAAAGCGCAAAAATATGTTAAAAGTGTGAAATCATTAACCAAAAAGTCGAAAATAATGTGCAGAGACTAAGTCCGAAAGGGCAAATGGTTAACCAGTAAGCAGAGTAATCATTAACCAAAAGGCGCAAAAGTAAGTAAAAAGTATGAAATCAGTAACCAAAAAGCGCAAAAATATGTTAAAAGTGTGAAATCATTAACCAAAAACTCGAAAATAATGTGCAGAGACTAAGTCCGAAAGGGCAAATAATTAACCAGTAAGCAGAGTAATCATTAACCAAAAATCGCAAAAGTAAGTAAAAAGTGTGAAATCATTAACCAAAAACTCGAAAATAATGTCCAGAGACCAAGTCCGAAAGGGCAAATGGTTAACCAGTAAGCAGAGTAATCATTAACCAAAAAGGGCAAAAGTAAGTAAAAAGTATGAAATCATTAACCAAAAAGCACAAAATTAAGTTAAAAGTGTGAAATCATTAACCAAAAAGTCGAAAATAATCTCCAGAGACTAAGTGCGAAAGGGCAAATGGTTAACCAGTAAGCAGAGTCATCATTAACCAAAAATCGCAAAAGTAAGTAAAAAGTGTGAAATCATTAACCAAAAACCCGAAAATAATGTCCAGAGACTAAGTCCAAAAGGGCAAATGGTTAACCAGTAAGCAGAGTAATCATTAACCAAAAATCGCAAAAGTAAGTAAAAAGTGTGAAATCATTAACCAAAAACTCGAAAATAATCTCCAGAGACTAAGTCCGAAAGGGCAAATGGTTAACCAGTAAGCAGAGTAATCATTAACCAAAAATCGCAAAAGTAAGTAAAAAGTGTGAAATCATTAACCAAAAACCCGAAAATAATGTCCAGAGACTAAGTCCGAAAGGGCAAATGGTTAACCAGTAAGCAGAGTAATCATTAACCAAAAATCGCAAAAGTAAGTAAAAAGTGTGAAATCATTAACCAAAAACTCGAAAATAATCTCCAGAGACTAAGTCCGAAAGGGCAAATGGTTAACCAGTAAGCAGAGTAATCATTAACCAAAAAGGGCAAAAGTAAGTAAAAAGTATGAAATCATTAACCAAAAAGCACAAAATTAAGTTAAAAGTGTGAAATCATTAACCAAAATGTCGAAAACAATGTCCAGAGACTAAGTCCGAAAGGGCAAATGGTTAACCAGTAAGCAGAGTAATCATTAACCAAAAGGCGCAAAAGTAAGTAAAAAGTATGAAATCATTAACCAAAAAGCGCAAAAATATGTTAAAAGTGTGAAATCATTAACCAAAAAGTCGAAAATAATGTGCAGAGACTAAGTCCGAAAGGGCAAATGGTTAACCAGTAAGCAGAGTAATCATTAACCAAAAGGCGCAAAAGTAAGTAAAAAGTATGAAATCAGTAACCAAAAAGCGCAAAAATATGTTAAAAGTGTGAAATCATTAACCAAAAACTCGAAAATAATGTGCAGAGACTAAGTCCGAAAGGGCAAATAATTAACCAGTAAGCAGAGTAATCATTAACCAAAAATCGCAAAAGTAAGTAAAAAGTGTGAAATCATTAACCAAAAACTCGAAAATAATGTCCAGAGACCAAGTCCGAAAGGGCAAATGGTTAACCAGTAAGCAGAGTAATCATTAACCAAAAAGGGCAAAAGTAAGTAAAAAGTATGAAATCATTAACCAAAAAGCACAAAATTAAGTTAAAAGTGTGAAATCATTAACCAAAAAGTCGAAAATAATCTCCAGAGACTAAGTGCGAAAGGGCAAATGGTTAACCAGTAAGCAGAGTCATCATTAACCAAAAATCGCAAAAGTAAGTAAAAAGTGTGAAATCATTAACCAAAAACCCGAAAATAATGTCCAGAGACTAAGTCCAAAAGGGCAAATGGTTAACCAGTAAGCAGAGTAATCATTAACCAAAAATCGCAAAAGTAAGTAAAAAGTGTGAAATCATTAACCAAAAACTCGAAAATAATCTCCAGAGACTAAGTCCGAAAGGGCAAATGGTTAACCAGTAAGCAGAGTAATCATTAACCAAAAATCGCAAAAGTAAGTAAAAAGTGTGAAATCATTAACCAAAAACCCGAAAATAATGTCCAGAGACTAAGTCCGAAAGGGCAAATGGTTAACCAGTAAGCAGAGTAATCATTAACCAAAAATCGCAAAAGTAAGTAAAAAGTGTGAAATCATTAACCAAAAACTCGAAAATAATGTCCAGAGACTAAGTCCGAAAGGGCAAATGGTTAACCAGTAAGCAGAGTAATCATTAACCAAAAGGCGCAAAAGTAAGTAAAAAGTATGAAATCAGTAACCAAAAAGCGCAAAAATATGTTAAAAGTGTGAAATCATTAACCAAAAACTCGAAAATAATGTGCAGAGACTAAGTCCGAAAGGGCAAATAATTAACCAGTAAGCAGAGTAATCATTAACCAAAAAGCGCAAAAATATGTTAAAAGTGTGAAATCATTAACCAAAAACTCGAAAATAATGTCCAGAGACTAAGTCCGAAAGGGCAAATGGTTAACCAGTAAGCAGAGTAATCAGTAACCAAAAAGGGCAAAAGTAAGTAAAAAGTGTGAAATCATTAACCAAAAACCCAAAAATAATGTCCAGAGACTAAGTCCGAAAGGGCAAATGGTTAACCAGTAAGCAGAGTAATCATTAACCAAAAATCGCAAAAGTAAGTAAAAAGTATGAAATCATTAACCAAAAAGCACAAAATTAAGTTAAAAGTGTGAAATCATTAACCAAAATGTCGAAAACAATGTCCAGAGACTAAGTCCGAAAGGGCAAATGGTTAACCAGTAAGCAGAGTAATCATTAACCAAAAATCGCAAAATTAAGTTAAAAGTGTGAAATCATTAACCAAAATGTCGAAAACAATGTCCAGAGACTAAGTCCGAAAGGGCAAATGGTTAACCAGTAAGCAGAGTAATCATTAACCAAAAATCGCAAAAGTAAGTAAAAAGTGTGAAATCATTAACCAAAAACTCGAAAATAATGTCCAGAGACTAAGTCCGAAAGGGCAAATGGTTAACCAGTAAGCAGAGTAATCATTAACCAAAAGGCGCAAAAGTAAGTAAAAAGTATGAAATCATTAACCAAAAAGCGCAAAAATATGTTAAAAGTGTGAAATCATTAACCAAAAAGTCGAAAATAATGTGCAGAGACTAAGTCCGAAAGGGCAAATGGTTAACCAGTAAGCAGAGTAATCATTAACCAAAAAGCGCAAAAATATGTTAAAAGTGTGAAATCATTAACCAAAAACTCGAAAATAATGTCCAGAGACTAAGTCCGAAAGGGCAAATAATTAACCAGTAAGCAGAGTAATCATTAACCAAAAAGCGCAAAAGTAAGTAAAAAGTGTGAAATCATTAACCAAAAACTCGAAAATAATCTCCAGAGACTAAGTCCGAAAGGGCAAATGGTTAACCAGTAAGCAGAGTAATCATTAACCAAAAATCGCAAAAGTAAGTAAAAAGTGTGAAATCATTAACCAAAAACCCGAAAATAATGTCCAGAGACTAAGTCCGAAAGGGCAAATGGTTAACCAGTAAGCAGAGTAATCATTAACCAAAAATCGCAAAAGTAAGTAAAAAGTGTGAAATCATTAACCAAAAACTCGAAAATAATGTCCAGAGACTAAGTCCGAAAGGGCAAATGGTTAACCAGTAAGCAGAGTAATCATTAACCAAAAGGCGCAAAAGTAAGTAAAAAGTATGAAATCAGTAACCAAAAAGCGCAAAAATATGTTAAAAGTGTGAAATCATTAACCAAAAACTCGAAAATAATGTGCAGAGACTAAGTCCGAAAGGGCAAATAATTAACCAGTAAGCAGAGTAATCATTAACCAAAAAGCGCAAAAATATGTTAAAAGTGTGAAATCATTAACCAAAAACTCGAAAATAATGTCCAGAGACTAAGTCCGAAAGGGCAAATGGTTAACCAGTAAGCAGAGTAATCAGTAACCAAAAAGGGCAAAAGTAAGTAAAAAGTGTGAAATCATTAACCAAAAACCCAAAAATAATGTCCAGAGACTAAGTCCGAAAGGGCAAATGGTTAACCAGTAAGCAGAGTAATCATTAACCAAAAATCGCAAAAGTAAGTAAAAAGTATGAAATCATTAACCAAAAAGCACAAAATTAAGTTAAAAGTGTGAAATCATTAACCAAAATGTCGAAAACAATGTCCAGAGACTAAGTCCGAAAGGGCAAATGGTTAACCAGTAAGCAGAGTAATCATTAACCAAAAATCGCAAAATTAAGTTAAAAGTGTGAAATCATTAACCAAAATGTCGAAAACAATGTCCAGAGACTAAGTCCGAAAGGGCAAATGGTTAACCAGTAAGCAGAGTAATCATTAACCAAAAATCGCAAAAGTAAGTAAAAAGTGTGAAATCATTAACCAAAAACTCGAAAATAATGTCCAGAGACTAAGTCCGAAAGGGCAAATGGTTAACCAGTAAGCAGAGTAATCATTAACCAAAAGGCGCAAAAGTAAGTAAAAAGTATGAAATCATTAACCAAAAAGCGCAAAAATATGTTAAAAGTGTGAAATCATTAACCAAAAAGTCGAAAATAATGTGCAGAGACTAAGTCCGAAAGGGCAAATGGTTAACCAGTAAGCAGAGTAATCATTAACCAAAAAGCGCAAAAATATGTTAAAAGTGTGAAATCATTAACCAAAAACTCGAAAATAATGTCCAGAGACTAAGTCCGAAAGGGCAAATAATTAACCAGTAAGCAGAGTAATCATTAACCAAAAAGCGCAAAAGTAAGTAAAAAGTGTGAAATCATTAACCAAAAAGTCGAAAATAATGCCCAGAGACTAAGTCCGAAAGGGCAAATGGTTAACCAGAAAATCCGTCGAATAATGTCCAGAGACTAAGTCCGAAAGGGCAAATGGTTAACCAGTGGAAGGGCGATCAAGCGGAAAAATTTGCCCCGGTTACCCGGGATGGAGTTCCAGAGGTCCGGCCAGAGTTGTCAAATTCGTCCCGCTGATCGGACGCTTGTCATTCGGGTGGCTGGGGGTTGGCGGGGTATCTGCACAGTAGTAGGAGGTGGCAAGTCGGGACTTGGACGTTTATTCCAAGAGTCCACCCGAGCCTCCAGGTCTGCAGAGACCGACCCTAGCTGCCGCCCAACCGACTTTTAAGCCTTTTTCGGATGGGGATTTTTTCCCATTTTCGTCCATTTTTCGGGTTTTCTGTCGGGCTTAATAGGCGGCAGCCTGACCCCCGGCCGAGGCGGGGGGCGCACTCTCCCTTGCGTAAGGGTCCGGATTTGCCCCGGAAAGTGCCCCCGACGGCCTCCCGACCCGGGTGCCTGCAGGGCGGGGGGAAAGGGTAGTCCCAGCCGCAGGAAATCATTAACCAAAAGACTTAGCCGTCGGGGCAGAGGCTAAGACCCGGGCTGGTGAAATCATTAACCAAAAGGAATGCACCCTTTTCCGAAAGTGCAGGCCGAAATAAGGCGAGCCTTGGGCCGGGAAGGCCAAAACCCCCAACTCATGGAAGTGTATGGGGTCGGACTCGGCGACTTTCCCGGGCCCCGAGTTGACCTTTCCCCACGGGGGCGGTCAAGTTGCTCCCGCCAAGAGGGCACGTTGCATTTGCTGCCGCTCTAGTCCCCGGGCTAGTTAATCAGTTGCCGTCGGAAGTCCCGATGCCGAAATGAAAAATGGCCGTTGCGGCGATTTGGCGCCTCATTTTCGGAAGGACTACCGGCAGGCAACCCGCCGAATTGACACTTGCGATTCGGGTGGCTGGGGGTTGGCGGGGTACCCGGAGATTTTCGGGAACTCGATTTTCAGAACTTTTGCTGGCAGCGGTTGCACTTGCAAAGTGGCCGAAGAAGTGCTCCCTCAAGGAAGGACCTTCTTTTGAAATAAAAGACCTTCCGAAGAGTGCCTGGAAGTCATTTATGAGCATTTAAGGGTAAATCTGGCGGACTTTCCATGCTCTGTTGCCGGCTCTGAAATATCGCACAGTTGGGTCTAGGCCGGTAGACTGGCTGTGAAAACAGACAAAGTGTTTTGGCGAGCGAGAGAAAACAAGGCCTTGGAACAGATTGGGGGGTGCGGAGGCACACCACACCCACAGGAAAAGAATTAATGAAAAAAAAACCAAAGTCTATGACATGTCTGTTGGTACAGTGAGAAAAGCAAAGAAGGGAGGCTGCGATGGCAGAGCAAAGCCGACCTTCATACAGATATACATGTCAAAGAAAGAAACTATGCCCGCAAAAGACTTGGTGCGAAATAACAAGGCTCCTTGTGAACGGTTATCTTTGTCTGTCAGGCGCAGATTGTGGCGGCGTCGCCTGGTTTCCTTGGGTTGCACTACATGTATGTCCTATTCTCAAACGAAAAGTGCGTGCCCAGAATTTTGTCCAAGTTAGGCGACGCACGCCGGCTGGCATCACCTCTCCGTGCGAGCGCCGAAAGCTTTGGTCGACCTGTTTGGCTACGCTGGTCGCGGTTGCTCCTTACAGTCATGGGGACGGAAAACCGATGCGAGTTGACCAGGCGACGTCAACCAAGTTGCATGCTTTCTCCCCCCCCCCCGCCGCCGCCAACCCCACACTGTGTGAAAGGAAAAAAAAAGTGCGTGCCCAGGTCACTCGA
>NW_027140658.1:110000-112500 GCF_036365525.1 Heterodontus francisci
GTATGAAATCATTAACCAAAAATCGCAAAAGTAAGTAAAAAGTGTGAAATCATTAACCAAAAACTCGAAAATAATGTGCAGAGACTAAGTCCGAAAGGGCAAATGGTTAACCAGTAAGCAGAGTCATCATTAACCAAAAATCGCAAAAGTAAGTAAAAAGTGTGAAATCATTAACCAAAAATCGCAAAAGTAAGTAAAAAGTGTGAAATCATTAACCAAAAACTCGAAAATAATCTCCAGAGACTAAGTCCGAAAGGGCAAATGGTTAACCAGTAAGCAGAGTAATCATTAACCAAAAAGGGCAAAAGTAAGTAAAAAGTATGAAATCATTAACCAAAAAGCACAAAATTAAGTTAAAAGTGTGAAATCATTAACCAAAATGTCGAAAACAATGTCCAGAGACTAAGTCCGAAAGGGCAAATGGTTAACCAGTAAGCAGAGTAATCATTAACCAAAAGGCGCAAAAGTAAGTAAAAAGTATGAAATCATTAACCAAAAAGCGCAAAAATATGTTAAAAGTGTGAAATCATTAACCAAAAAGTCGAAAATAATGTGCAGAGACTAAGTCCGAAAGGGCAAATGGTTAACCAGTAAGCAGAGTAATCATTAACCAAAAGGCGCAAAAGTAAGTAAAAAGTATGAAATCAGTAACCAAAAAGCGCAAAAATATGTTAAAAGTGTGAAATCATTAACCAAAAACTCGAAAATAATGTGCAGAGACTAAGTCCGAAAGGGCAAATAATTAACCAGTAAGCAGAGTAATCATTAACCAAAAATCGCAAAAGTAAGTAAAAAGTGTGAAATCATTAACCAAAAACTCGAAAATAATGTCCAGAGACCAAGTCCGAAAGGGCAAATGGTTAACCAGTAAGCAGAGTAATCATTAACCAAAAAGGGCAAAAGTAAGTAAAAAGTATGAAATCATTAACCAAAAAGCACAAAATTAAGTTAAAAGTGTGAAATCATTAACCAAAAAGTCGAAAATAATCTCCAGAGACTAAGTGCGAAAGGGCAAATGGTTAACCAGTAAGCAGAGTCATCATTAACCAAAAATCGCAAAAGTAAGTAAAAAGTGTGAAATCATTAACCAAAAACCCGAAAATAATGTCCAGAGACTAAGTCCAAAAGGGCAAATGGTTAACCAGTAAGCAGAGTAATCATTAACCAAAAATCGCAAAAGTAAGTAAAAAGTGTGAAATCATTAACCAAAAACTCGAAAATAATCTCCAGAGACTAAGTCCGAAAGGGCAAATGGTTAACCAGTAAGCAGAGTAATCATTAACCAAAAATCGCAAAAGTAAGTAAAAAGTGTGAAATCATTAACCAAAAACCCGAAAATAATGTCCAGAGACTAAGTCCGAAAGGGCAAATGGTTAACCAGTAAGCAGAGTAATCATTAACCAAAAATCGCAAAAGTAAGTAAAAAGTGTGAAATCATTAACCAAAAACTCGAAAATAATGTCCAGAGACTAAGTCCGAAAGGGCAAATGGTTAACCAGTAAGCAGAGTAATCATTAACCAAAAGGCGCAAAAGTAAGTAAAAAGTATGAAATCAGTAACCAAAAAGCGCAAAAATATGTTAAAAGTGTGAAATCATTAACCAAAAACTCGAAAATAATGTGCAGAGACTAAGTCCGAAAGGGCAAATAATTAACCAGTAAGCAGAGTAATCATTAACCAAAAAGCGCAAAAATATGTTAAAAGTGTGAAATCATTAACCAAAAACTCGAAAATAATGTCCAGAGACTAAGTCCGAAAGGGCAAATGGTTAACCAGTAAGCAGAGTAATCAGTAACCAAAAAGGGCAAAAGTAAGTAAAAAGTGTGAAATCATTAACCAAAAACCCAAAAATAATGTCCAGAGACTAAGTCCGAAAGGGCAAATGGTTAACCAGTAAGCAGAGTAATCATTAACCAAAAATCGCAAAAGTAAGTAAAAAGTATGAAATCATTAACCAAAAAGCACAAAATTAAGTTAAAAGTGTGAAATCATTAACCAAAATGTCGAAAACAATGTCCAGAGACTAAGTCCGAAAGGGCAAATGGTTAACCAGTAAGCAGAGTAATCATTAACCAAAAATCGCAAAATTAAGTTAAAAGTGTGAAATCATTAACCAAAATGTCGAAAACAATGTCCAGAGACTAAGTCCGAAAGGGCAAATGGTTAACCAGTAAGCAGAGTAATCATTAACCAAAAATCGCAAAAGTAAGTAAAAAGTGTGAAATCATTAACCAAAAACTCGAAAATAATGTCCAGAGACTAAGTCCGAAAGGGCAAATGGTTAACCAGTAAGCAGAGTAATCATTAACCAAAAGGCGCAAAAGTAAGTAAAAAGTATGAAATCATTAACCAAAAAGCGCAAAAATATGTTAAAAGTGTGAAATCATTAACCAAAAAGTCGAAAATAATGTGCAGAGACTAAGTCCGAAAGGGCAAATGGTTAACCAGTAAGCAGAGTAATCATTAACCAAAAAGCGCAAAAATATGTTAAAAGTGTGAA
>NW_027140659.1:0-20000 GCF_036365525.1 Heterodontus francisci
TCTCAAAACTGAATCAATCAGACTTCAAAACTCTCAAAACCGGCAGAAAATCTCAAACTGAATAATCAGACTTCAAAACTCTCAAATCGGCCGAAAATCTCAAACTGAATCAATCAGACTTCAAAACTCTCAAAATCGGCCGAAAATCTCAACTGAATCAATCAGACTTCAAAAACTCATCAAAACCGGCCGAAAATCTCAACTGAATCAATCAACTTCAAAACTCTCAAAACCGGCGCACAAATCTCAAACTGAATCAATCACACTTCAAAACTCTCAAATCGGCGAAAATCTCAAACTGAATCAATCAGACTTGAAAACTCTCAAAATCGGCAAAAATCTCAAACTGAATCAATCAGACTTCAAAACTCTCAAAATCGGCCGAAAATCTCAAACTGAATCATCAGACTTCAAAACTCTCAAAATCGGCCGAAAATCTCAAACTGAATCAATCAGACTTTAAAACTCTCAAAATCGGCCGAAAATCTCAAACTGAATCAATCAGACTTCAAAACTCTCAAAAACGGCCGAAAATCTCAAACTGAATCAATCAGACTTCAAAACTCTCAAAACCGGCCGAAAATCTCAAACTGAATCAATCAGACTTCAAAACTCTCAACATCGGCCGAAAATCTCAAACTGAATCAATCAGACTTCAAAACTCTCAAAATCGGCCGAAAATCTCAAACTGAATCAATCAGACTTCAAAACTCTCAAAACCGGCCGAAAATCTCAAACTGAATCAATCAGACTTCAAAACTCTCAAAACCGGCCGAAAATCTCAAACTGAATCAATCAGACTTCAAAACTCTCAAAAACGGCCGAAAATCTCAAACTGAATCAATCAGACTTCAAAACTCTCAAAACGCGAAAATCTCAAACTGAATCAATCAGACTTCAAAACTCTCAAAACCGGCCGAAAATCTCAAATTGAATCGATCAGACTTCAAAACTCGTCATAATCGGCCGAAAATCTCAAAACTGAATCAATCAGACTTCAAAACTCTCAAAACCGGCCGAAAATCTCAAACTGAATCAATCAGACTTCAAAACTTTCAAAACCGGCCGAAAATCTCAAACTGAATCAATCAGACTTCAAAACTCTCATAATCGGCCGAAAATCTCAAACTGAATCAATCAGACTTCAAAACTCTCAAAACCGGCCGAAAATCTCAAACTGAATCAATCAGACTTCAAAACTTTCAAAACCGGCCGAAAATCTCAAACTGAATCAATCAGACTTCAAAACTCTCAAAACCGGCCGAAAATCTCAAACTGAATCAATCAGACTTCAAAACTTTCAAAACAGGCCGAAAATCTCAATCTGATTCAATCAGACTTCAAAACTTTCAAAACCGGCCGAAAATCTCAAACTGAATCAATCAGACTTCAAAACTCTCAAAATCGGCCGAAAATCTTCAAACTGAATCAATCAGACTTCAAAAACTCTCAAAACCGGCCGAAAATCTCAAACTGAATCAATCAGACTTCAAAACTTTCAAACCGGCCGAAAATCTCAAACTGAATCATCAGACTTCAAAACTCTCAAAATCGGGCCGAAAATCTCAAACTGAATCAATCAGACTTCAAAACTCTCAAAACTGGCCGAAAATCTCAAATTGAATCGATCAGACTTCTCAAACTCTCATAATCGGCCGAAAATCTCAAACTGAATCAATCAGACTTCAAACTCTCATAATCGGCCGAAAATCTCAAACTGAATCAATCAGACTTCAAAACTCTCAAAACCGGCCGAAAATCTCAAACTGAATCAATCAGACTTCAAAACTTTCAAAACCGGCCGAAAATCTCAAACTGAATCAATCAGACTTCAAAACTCTCATAATCGGCCGAAAATCTCAAACTGAATCAATCAGACTTCAAAACTCTCAAAACCGGCCGAAAATCTCAAACTGAATCAATCAGACTTCAAAACTTTCAAAATCCTCCGAAAATCTCAAACTGAATCAATCAGACCTCAAAACTCTCAAATTTGGCCGAAAATCTCAAACTGAATCAATCAGACTCAAAACTCTCAAAACGGCGAAACTCTCAAACTGAATCAATCACACTTCAAAACTCTCAAAACCGGCGAAAATCTCAAACTGAATCAATCAGACTTCAAAGCTCTCAAAACCGGCCGAAAATCTCAAACTGAATCAATCAGACTTCAATACTTTCAAAACCGGCCGAAATCTCAAACTGAATCAATCAGACTTCAAAACTCCAAAATCGGCCGAAAATCTCAAACTGAATCAATCAGACTTCAAAACTCTCAAAACCGGCCGAAAATCTCAAATTGAATCAATCAGACTTCAAAACTCTCAAAACCGGCCGAAAATCTCAAACTGAATTAATCAGACTTCAAAACTCTCAAAACTGGCCGAAAAATCTGAAACTGAATCAATCACACTTCACAACTCTCAAATTCGGCCGAAAATCTCAAACTGAATCAATCAGACTTCAAAACACTCAAATTCGGCCGAAAATCTCAAATTGAATCAATCAGACTTCAAAACTCTCAAAACCGGCCGAAAATCTCAAACTGAATCAATCAAACTTCAAAACTCTCAAACCGGCCGAAAATCTCAAACTGAATCAATCAGACCTCAAAACTCTCAATTCGGCCGAAAATCTCAAACTGAATCAATCAGACTTCAAAACTCTCAAAACCGGCCGAAAATCTCAAATTGAATCAATCAGACTTCAAAACTCTCAAAACCGGCCGAAAATCTCAAACTGAATTAATCAGACTTCAAAACTCTCAAAAACCGGCCGAAAATCTCAAACTGAATCAATCACACTTCACAAACTCTCAAAATTCGGCCGAAAATCTCAAACTGAATCAATCAGACTTCAAAACACTCAAATTCGGCCGAAATCTCAAATTGAATCAATCAGACTTCAAAACTCTCAAAACCGGCCGAAAATCTCAAACTGAATCAATCAAACTTCAAAACTTTCAAAATCCTCCGAAAATCTCAAACTGAATCAATCAGACCTCAAAACTCTCAAATTTGGCTGGAAATCTCAAACTGAATCAATCAGACTTCAAAACTCTCAAAATCGGCCGAAAATCTCAAATTGTAATCAATCAGACTTCAAAACTCTCAAAACCGGCCGAAATTCTCAAACTGAATCAATCACACTTCACAACTCTCAAAATTCGGCCGAAAATCTCAAACTGAATCAATCAGACTTCAAAACACTCAAATTCGGCCGAAAATCTCAAATTGAATCAATCAGACTTCAAGAATCTCAAAACCGGCCGAAAATCTCAAACTGAACCAATCACACTTCAAAACTCTCAAAACCGGCCAAAAATCTCAAACTGAAACAATCACACTTCAAAACTCTCAAAACCGGCCAAAAATCTCAAACTGAATCAATCACACTTCAAAACTCTCAAAACCGGCCGAAAATCTCAAACTGAATCAATCAGACTTCAAAACTTTCAAAACCGGCCGAAAATCTCAAACTGAATCAATCAGACTTCAAAACTCTCAAATTCGGCCGAAAATCTCAAACTGAATCAATCAGACTTCAAAACTCTCAAACCGGCCGAAAATCTCAAACTGAATCAATCAGACTTCAAAACTCTCAAAACCGGCCAAAAATCTCAAACTGAAACAATCACACTTCAAAACTCTCAAAACCGGCCAAAAATCTCAAACTGAATCAATCAGACTTCAAAACTCTCATAATCGGGCCGAAAATCTCAAACTGAATCAATCAGACTTCAAAACTCTCAAAACCGGCCGAAAATCTCAAACTGAATCAATCAGACTTCAAAACTTTCAAAACCGGCCGAAAATCTCAAACTGAATCAATCAGACTTCAAAACTCTCATAATCGGCCGAAAATCTCAAACTGAATCAATCAGACTTCAAAAACTCTCAAAACCGGCCGAAAATCTCAAACTGAATCAATCAGACTTCAAAACTTTCAAAATCCTCCGAAAATCTCAAACTGAATCAATCAGACCTCAAAACTCTCAAATTTGGCCGAAAATCTCAAACTGAATCGATCAGACTTCAAAACTCTCATAATCGGACCGAAAATCTCAAACTGAATCAATCAGACTTCAAAACTCTCAAAACCGGCCGAAAATCTCAAACTGAATCAACAGACTTCAAAACTCTCAAACCGGCCAAAAATCTCAAACTGAAACAATCACACTTCAAAACTCTCAAAACCGGCCAAAAATCTCAAACTGAAACAATCACACTTCAAAACTTTCAAAACCGGCCAAAAATCTCAAACTGAATCAATCACACTTCAAAACTCTCAAAACCGGCCGAAAAATCTCAAACTGAATCAATCACACTTCAAAACTCTCAAACCGGCCGAAAATCTCAAACTGAATCGATCAGACTTCAAACTCTCATAATCGGCCGAAAATCTCAAACTGAATCAATCAGACTTCAAAACTCTCAAAACCGGCCGAAAATCTCAAACTGAATCAATCAGACTTCAAAAGTCTCAAAACCGGACCGAAAATCTCAAACTGAATCAATCACACTTCAAAACTCTCAAAAACCGGCCAGAAATCTCAAACTGAATCAATCACACTTCAAAACTCTCAAAACCGGCCAAAAATCTCAAACTTAATCAATCAGACTTCAAAACTCTCAAAACCGGCCGAAAATCTCAAACTGAATCAATCAGACTTCAAAAGTCTCAAAATCGGCCGAAAATCTCAAACTGAATCAATCACACTTCAAAACTCTCAAAACCCGGCCAAAAATTTCAAACTGAATCAATCACACTTCAAAACTCTCAAACCGGCCGAAAATCTCAAATTGAATCGATCAGACTTCAAAACTCTCATAATCGGACCGAAAATCTCAAACTGAATCAATCAGACTTCAAAACTCTCAAAACCGGCCACAAATCTCAAACTGAATTCAATCACACTTCAAAACTCTCAAAATCGGCGAAAATCTCAAACTGAATCAATCAGACTTGAAAACTCTCAAAATCGGCCAAAAATCTCAAACTGAATCAATCAGACTTCAAAACTCTCAAAAACGGCCCAAAATCTCAACTGAATCAATCAGACTTCAAAACTCTCAAAATCGGCCGAAAATCTCAAACTGAATCAATCAGACTTTAAAACTCTCAAAAATCGGCCGAAAATCTCAAACTGAATCAATCAGACTTCAAAACTCTCAAAAACGGCCGAAAATCTCAAACTGAATCAATCAGACTCAAAACTCTCAAAACCGGACCGAAAATCTCAAACTGAATCAATCAGACTTCAAAACTCTCAACATCGGCCGAAAATCTCAAAACTGAATCAATCGACTTCAAAACTCTCAAAATCGGCCGAAAATCTCAAACTGAATCAATCAGACTTCAAACTCTCAAACGGCCGAAAATCTCAAACTGAATCAATCAGACTTCAAAACTCTCAAAACCGGCCGAAAATCTCAACTGAATCAATCAGACTTCAAAACTCTCAAAAACGGCCGAAAATCTCAAACTGAATCAATCAGACTTCAAAACTCTCAAAAACGGCCGAAAATCTCAAACTGAATCAATCAGACCTTCAAAACTCTCAAAACCGGCCGAAAATCTCAAATTGAATCGATCAGACTTCAAAACTCTCATAATCGGACCGAAAATCTCAACTGAATCAATCAGACTTCAAAACTCTCAAAACCGGCCGAAAATCTCAAACTGAATCAATCAGACTTCAAAACTTTCAAACCGCCGAAAATCTCAAACTGAATCAATCAGACTTCAAAACTCTCATAATCGGCCGAAAATCTCAAACTGAATCAATCAGACTTCAAAACTCTCAAACCGCCGAAAATCTCAAACTGAATCAATCAGACTTCAAAACTTTCAAAACGGCCGAAAAATCTCAAACTGAATCAATCAGACTTCAAAACTCTCAAAAACCGGCCGAAAATCTCAAACTGAATCAATCAGACTTCAAAACTTTTCAAAACAGGCCGAAAATCTCAATCTGATTCAATCAGACTTCAAAACTTTCAAAACCGGCCGAAAATCTCAAACTGAATCAATCAGACTTCAAAAACTCTCAAAATCGGCCGAAAATCTCAAACTGAATCAATCAGACTTCAAAACTCTCAAAACCGCCGAAAATCTCAAACTGAATCAATCAGACTTCAAACTTTCAAAACCGGCCGAAAATCTCAAACTGAATCAATCAGACTTCAAAACTCTCAAAATCGGGCCGAAAATCTCAAACTGAATCAATCAGACTTCAAAACTCTCAAAACTGGCCGAAAATCTCAAATTGAATCGATCAGACTTCAAAACTCTCATAATCGGCCGAAAATCTCAAACTGAATCAATCAGACTTCAAAACTCTCATAATCGGCCGAAAATCTCAAACTGAATCAATCAGACTTCAAAACTCTCAAAACCGGCCGAAAATCTCAAACTGAATCAATCAGACTTCAAAACTTTCAAACCGGCCGAAAATCTCAAACTGAATCAATCAGACTTCAAAACTCTCATAATCGGCCGAAAATCTCAAACTGAATCAATCAGACTTCAAAACTCTCAAAACCGGCCGAAAATCTCAAACTGAATCAATCAGACTTCAAAACTTTCAAAATCCTCCGAAAATCTCAAACTGAATCAATCAGACCTCAAAACTCTCAATTTGGCCGAAAATCTCAAACTGAATCAATCAGACTCAAAACTCTCAAACCGGCCGAAACTCTCAAACTGAATCAATCACACTTCAAAACTCTCAAAACCGGCCGAAAATCTCAAACTGAATCAATCAGACTTCAAAGCTCTCAAAACCGGCCGAAAATCTCAAACTGAATCAATCAGACCTTCAAAACTCTCATAATCGCCGAAAATCTCAAACTGAATCAATCAGACTTCAAAACTCTCAAACCGGCCGAAAATCTCAAACTGAATCAATCAGACTTCAAAACTTTCAAACCGGCCGAAAATCTCAAACTGATCAATCAGACTTCAAAACTCTCAAAACCGGCCGTAAAATCTCAACTGAATCAATCAGACTTCAAAACTTTCAAAACAGGCCGAAAATCTCAATCTGATTCAATCAGACTTCAAAACTTTCAAAACCGGCCGAAAATCTCAACTGAATCAATCAGACTTCAAAACTCTCAAAATCGGCCGAAAATCTCAAACTGAATCAATCAGACTTCAAACTCTCAAAACCGGCCGAAAATCTCAAACTGAATCAATCAGACTTCAAAACTTTCAAAACCGGCCGAAAATCTCAAACTGAATCAATCAGACTTCAAAACTCTCAAAATCGGCCGAAAATCTCAAACTGAATCAATCAGACTTCAAAACTCTCAAACTGGCCGAAAATCTCAAATTGAATCGATCAGACTTCAAAACTCTCATAATCGGCCGAAAATCTCAACTGAATCAATCAGACTTCAAAACTCTCATAATCGGCCGAAAATCTCAAACGAATCAATCAGACTTCAAAACTCTCAAAACCGGCCGAAATCTCAAACTGAATCAATCAGACTTCAAAACTTTCAAACGGCCGAAATCTCAAACTGAATCAATCAGACTTCAAAACTCTCATAATCGGCCGAAAATCTCAAACTGAATCAATCAGACTTCAAAACTCTCAAAACCGGCCGAAAATCTCAAACTGAATCAATCAGACTTCAAAACTTTCAAAATCCTCCGAAAATCTCAAAACTGAATCAATCAGACCTCAAAACTCTCAAATTTGGCCGAAAAATCTCAAACTGAATCAATCAGACTTCAAAACTCTCAAAACCGGCCGAAACTCTCAAACTGAATCAATCACACTTCAAAACTCTCAAAACCGGCCGAAAATCTCAAACTGAATCAATCAGACTTCAAAGCTCTCAAAACCGGCCGAAAATCTCAAACTGAATCAATCAGACTTCAATACTTTCAAAACCGGCCGAAAATCTCAAACTGAATCAATCAGACTTCAAAACTCCCAAAATCGGCCGAAAATCTCAAACTGAATCAATCAGACTTCAAAACTCTCAAAACCGGCCGAAAATCTCAAATTGAATCAATCAGACTTCAAAACTCTCAAAACCGGCCGAAAATCTCAAACTGAATTAATCAGACTTCAAAACTCTCAAAACTGGCCGAAAATCTGAAACTGAATCAATCACACTTCACAACTCTCAAAATTCGGCCGAAAATCTCAAACTGAATCAATCAGACTTCAAAACACTCAAATTCGGCCGAAAATCTCAAATTGAATCAATCAGACTTCAAAACTCTCAAAACCGGCCGAAAATCTCAAACTGAATCAATCAAACTTCAAAACTCTCAAAACCGGCCGAAAATCTCAAACTGAATCAATCAGACCTCAAAACTCTCAAATTCGGCCGAAAATCTCAAACTGAATCAATCAGACTTCAAAACTCTCAAAACCGGCCGAAAATCTCAAATTGAATCAATCAGACTTCAAAACTCTCAAAACCGGCCGAAAATCTCAAACTGAATTAATCAGACTTCAAAACTCTCAAAACCGGCCGAAAATCTCAAACTGAATCAATCACACTTCACAACTCTCAAAATTCGGCCGAAAATCTCAAACTGAATCAATCAGACTTCAAAACACTCAAATTCGGCCGAAATCTCAAATTGAATCAATCAGACTTCAAAACTCTCAAAACCGGCCGAAAATCTCAAACTGAATCAATCAAACTTCAAAACTTTCAAAATCCTCCGAAAATCTCAAACTGAATCAATCAGACCTCAAAACTCTCAAATTTGGCTGGAAATCTCAAACTGAATCAATCAGTCTTCAAAACTCTCAAAATCGGCCGAAAATCTCAAATTGAATCAATCAGACTTCAAAACTCTCAAAACCGGCCGAAATTCTCAAACTGAATCAATCACACTTCACAACTCTCAAAATTCGGCCGAAAATCTCAAACTGAATCAATCAGACTTCAAAACACTCAAATTCGGCCGAAAATCTCAAATTGAATCAATCAGACTTCAAGAATCTCAAAACCGGCCGAAAATCTCAAACTGAACCAATCACACTTCAAAACTCTCAAAACCGGCCAAAAATCTCAAACTGAAACAATCACACTTCAAAACTCTCAAAACCGGCCAAAAATCTCAAACTGAATCAATCACACTTCAAAACTCTCAAAACCGGCCGAAAATCTCAAACTGAATCAATCAGACTTCAAAACTTTCAAAACCGGCCGAAAATCTCAAACTGAATCAATCAGACTTCAAAACTCTCAAATTCGGCCGAAAATCTCAAACTGAATCAATCAGACTTCAAAACTCTCAAAACCGGCCGAAAATCTCAAACTGAATCAATCAGACTTCAAAACTCTCAAAACCGGCCAAAAATCTCAAACTGAAACAATCACACTTCAAAACTCTCAAAACCGGCCAAAAATCTCAAACTGAATCAATCAGACTTCAAAACTCTCATAATCGGCCGAAAATCTCAAACTGAATCAATCAGACTTCAAAACTCTCAAAACCGGCCGAAAATCTCAAACTGAATCAATCAGACTTCAAAACTTTCAAACCGGCCGAAAATCTCAAACTGAATCAATCAGACTTCAAAACTCTCATAATCGGCCGAAAATCTCAAACTGAATCAATCAGACTTCAAAACTCTCAAAACCGGCCGAAAATCTCAAACTGAATCAATCAGACTTCAAAACTTTCAAAATCCTCCGAAAATCTCAAACTGAATCAATCAGACCTCAAAACTCTCAAATTTGGCCGAAAATCTCAAACTGAATCGTTCAGACTTCAAAACTCTCATAATCGGCCGAAAATCTCAAACTGAATCAATCAGACTTCAAAACTCTCAAAACCGGCCGAAAATCTCAAACTGAATCAATCAGACTTCAAAACTCTCAAAACCGGCCAAAAATCTCAAACTGAAACAATCACACTTCAAAACTCTCAAAACCGGCCAAAAATCTCAAACTGAAACAATCACACTTCAAAACTTTCAAAACCGGCCAAAAATCTCAAACTGAATCAATCACACTTCAAAACTCTCAAAACCGGCCGAAAATCTCAAACTGAATCAATCACACTTCAAAACTCTCAAAACCGGCCGAAAATCTCAAACTGAATCGATCAGACTTCAAAACTCTCAAAATCGGCCAAAAATCTCAAACTGAATCAATCAGACTTCAAAACTCTCAAAACCGGCCGAAAATCTCAAACTGAATCAATCAGACTTCAAAACTCTCAAAACCGGCAGAAAATCTCAAACTGAATCAATCAGACTTCAAAACTCTCAAAATCGGCCGAAAATCTCAAACTGAATCAATCAGACTTCAAAACTCTCAAAACCGGCCGAAAATCTCAAACTGAATCAATCAGACTTCAAAACTCTCAAAACCGGCCACAAATCTCAAACTGAATCAATCACACTTCAAAACTCTCAAAATCGGCCGAAAATCTCAAACTGAATCAATCAGACTTGAAAACTCTCAAAATCGGCCAAAAATCTCAAACTGAATCAATCAGACTTCAAAACTCTCAAAATCGGCCGAAAATCTCAAACTGAATCAATCAGACTTCAAAACTCTCAAAATCGGCCGAAAATCTCAAACTGAATCAATCAGACTTTAAAACTCTCAAAATCGGCCGAAAATCTCAAACTGAATCAATCAGACTTCAAAACTCTCAAAACCGGCCGAAAATCTCAAACTGAATCAATCAGACTTCAAAACTCTCAAAACCGGCCGAAAATCTCAAACTGAATCAATCAGACTTCAAAACTCTCAACATCGGCCGAAAATCTCAAACTGAATCAATCAGACTTCAAAACTCTCAAAATCGGCCGAAAATCTCAAACTGAATCAATCAGACTTCAAAACTCTCAAAACCGGCCGAAAATCTCAAACTGAATCAATCAGACTTCAAAACTCTCAAAACCGGCCGAAAATCTCAAACTGAATCAATCAGACTTCAAAACTCTCAAAACAGGCAGAAAATCTCAAACTGAATCAATCAGACTTCAAAACTCTCAAAACCGGCCGAAAATCTCAAACTGAATCAATCAGACTTCAAAACTCTCAAAACCGGCCGAAAATCTCAAACTGAATCAATCAGACTTCAAAACTCTCAAAACCGGCCACAAATCTCAAACTGAATCAATCACACTTCAAAACTCTCATAATTGGCCGAAAATCTCAAACTGAATCAATCACACTTCAAAACTCTCAAAACCGGCCGAAAATCTCAAACTGAATCAATCACACTTCAAAACTCTCAAAACAGGCCGAAAATCTCAAACTGAATCAATCAGACTTCAAAACTCTCAAAATCGGCCGAAAATCTCAAACTGAATCAATCAGACTTCAAAACTCTCAAAACCGGCAGAAAATCTCAAACTGAATCAATCAGACTTCAAAACTCTCAAAACCGGCAGAAAATCTCAAACTGAATCAATCAGACTTCAAAACTCTCAAAATCGGCCGAAAATCTCAAACTGAATCAATCAGACTTCAAAACTCTCAAAACCGGCCACAAATCTCAAACTGAATCAATCAGACTTCAAAACTCTCAAAACCGGCCACAAATCTCAAACTGAATCAATCAGACTTCAAAACTCTCAAAACCGGCCGAAAATCTCAAACTGAATCAATCAGACTTCAAAAGTCTCATCCGGCCGAAAATCTCAAACTGAATCAATCAGACTTCAAAACTCTCAAAACCGGCAGAAAATCTCAAACTGAATCAATCAGACTTCAAAACTCTCAAAATCGGCCGAAAATCTCAAACTGAATCAATCAGACTTCAAAACTCTCAAAATCGGCCGAAAATCTCAAACTGAATCAATCAGACTTCAAAACTCTCAAAACCGGCCGAAAATCTCAAACTGAATCAATCAGACTTCAAAACTCTCAAAACCGGCCACAAATCTCAAACTGAATCAATCACACTTCAAAACTCTCAAAATCGGCCGAAAATCTCAAACTGAATCAATCAGACTTGAAAACTCTCAAAATCGGCCAAAAATCTCAAACTGAATCAATCAGACTTCAAAACTCTCAAAATCGGCCGAAAATCTCAAACTGAATCAATCAGACTTCAAAACTCTCAAAATCGGCCGAAAATCTCAAACTGAATCAATCAGACTTTAAAACTCTCAAAATCGGCCGAAAATCTCAAACTGAATCAATCAGACTTCAAAACTCTCAAAAACGGCCGAAAATCTCAAACTGAATCAATCAGACTTCAAAACTCTCAAAACCGGCCGAAAATCTCAAACTGAATCAATCAGACTTCAAAACTCTCAACATCGGCCGAAAATCTCAAACTGAATCAATCAGACTTCAAAACTCTCAAAATCGGCCGAAAATCTCAAACTGAATCAATCAGACTTCAAAACTCTCAAAACCGGCCGAAAATCTCAAACTGAATCAATCAGACTTCAAAACTCTCAAAACCGGCCGAAAATCTCAAACTGAATCAATCAGACTTCAAAACTCTCAAAAACGGCCGAAAATCTCAAACTGAATCAATCAGACTTCAAAACTCTCAAAAACGGCCGAAAATCTCAAACTGAATCAATCAGACTTCAAAACTCTCAAAACCGGCCGAAAATCTCAAATTGAATCGATCAGACTTCAAAACTCTCATAATCGGCCGAAAATCTCAAACTGAATCAATCAGACTTCAAAACTCTCAAAACCGGCCGAAAATCTCAAACTGAATCAATCAGACTTCAAAACTTTCAAAACCGGCCGAAAATCTCAAACTGAATCAATCAGACTTCAAAACTCTCATAATCGGCCGAAAATCTCAAACTGAATCAATCAGACTTCAAAACTCTCAAAACCGGCCGAAAATCTCAAACTGAATCAATCAGACTTCAAAACTTTCAAAACCGGCCGAAAATCTCAAACTGAATCAATCAGACTTCAAAACTCTCAAAACCGGCCGAAAATCTCAAACTGAATCAATCAGACTTCAAAACTTTCAAAACAGGCCGAAAATCTCAATCTGATTCAATCAGACTTCAAAACTTTCAAAACCGGCCGAAAATCTCAAACTGAATCAATCAGACTTCAAAACTCTCAAAATCGGCCGAAAATCTCAAACTGAATCAATCAGACTTCAAAACTCTCAAAACCGGCCGAAAATCTCAAACTGAATCAATCAGACTTCAAAACTTTCAAAACCGGCCGAAAATCTCAAACTGAATCAATCAGACTTCAAAACTCTCAAAATCGGCCGAAAATCTCAAACTGAATCAATCAGACTTCAAAACTCTCAAAACTGGCCGAAAATCTCAAATTGAATCGATCAGACTTCAAAACTCTCATAATCGGCCGAAAATCTCAAACTGAATCAATCAGACTTCAAAACTCTCATAATCGGCCGAAAATCTCAAACTGAATCAATCAGACTTCAAAACTCTCAAAACCGGCCGAAAATCTCAAACTGAATCAATCAGACTTCAAAACTTTCAAAACCGGCCGAAAATCTCAAACTGAATCAATCAGACTTCAAAACTCTCATAATCGGCCGAAAATCTCAAACTGAATCAATCAGACTTCAAAACTCTCAAAACCGGCCGAAAATCTCAAACTGAATCAATCAGACTTCAAAACTCTCAAAACCGGCAGAAAATCTCAAACTGAATCAATCAGACTTCAAAACTCTCAAAATCGGCCGAAAATCTCAAACTGAATCAATCAGACTTCAAAACTCTCAAAACCGGCCACAAATCTCAAACTGAATCAATCAGACTTCAAAACTCTCAAAACCGGCCACAAATCTCAAACTGAATCAATCACACTTCAAAACTCTCATAATTGGCCGAAAATCTCAAACTGAATCAATCAGACTTCAAAACTCTCAAAACCGGCAGAAAATCTCAAACTGAATCAATCAGACTTCAAAACTCTCAAAACCGGCAGAAAATCTCAAACTGAATCAATCAGACTTCAAAACTCTCAAAATCGGCCGAAAATCTCAAACTGAATCAATCAGACTTCAAAACTCTCAAAATCGGCCGAAAATCTCAAACTGAATCAATCAGACTTCAAAACTCTCAAAATCGGCCGACAATCTCAAACTGAATCAATCAGACTTGAAAGCTCTCAAACTCGGCCGAAAATCTCAAACTGAATCAATCAGTCTTCAAAACTCTCAAAATCGGCCGAAAATCTCAAACTGAATCAATCAGACTTCAAAACTCTCAAAATCGGCCGAAAATCTCAAACTGAATCAATCAGACTTTAAAACTCTCAACATCGGCCGAAAATCTCAAACTGAATCAATCAGACTTCAAAACTCTCAAAATCGGCCAAAAATCTCAAACTGAATCTATCAGACTTCAAAACTCTCAAAACCGGCCGAAAATCTCAAACTGAATAAATCAGACTTCAAAACTCTCAAAACCGGCCGAAAATCTCAAACTGAATCAATCAGACTTCAAAACTCTCAAAATCGGCCGAAAATCTCAAACTGAATCAATCAGACTTCAAAACTCTCAAAACCGGCCGAAAATCTCAAACTGAATCAATCATACTTCAAAACTCTCAAAACCGGCCACAAATCTCAAACTGAATCAATCACACTTCAAAACTCTCATAATTGGCCGAAAATCTCAAACTGAATCAATCAGACTTCAAAACTCTCAAAACCGGCCGAAAATCTCAAACTGAATCAATCAGACTTCAAAACTCTCAAAACCGGCCGAAAATCTCAAACTGAATCAATCAGACTTCAAAACTCTCAAAACCGGCCGAACATCTCAAACTGAATCAATCAGACTTCAAAACTCTCAAAATCGGCAGAAAATCTCAAACTGAATCAATCAGACTTCAAAACTCTCAACATCGGCCGAAAATCTGAAACTGAATCAATCAGACTTCAAAACTCTCAAAATCGGCCGAAAATCTCAAACTGAATCAATCAGACTTCAAAACTCTCAAAACCGGCCGAAAATCTCAAACTGAATCAATCAGACTTCAAAACTCTCAAAACCGGCAGAAAATCTCAAACTGAATCAATCAGACTTCAAAACTCTCAACATCGGCCGAAAATCTCAAACTGAATCAATCAGACTTCAAAACTCTCAACATCGGCCGAAAATCTCAAACTGAATCAATCAGACTTCAAAACTCTCAAAATCGGCCGAAAATCTCAAACTGAATCAATCAGACTTCAAAACTCTCAAAACCGGCCGAAAATCTCAAACTGAATCAATCAGACTTCAAAACTCTCAAAACCGGCAGAAAATCTCAAACTGAATCAATCAGACTTCAAAACTCTCAAAATCGGCCAAAATCTCAAACTGAATCAATCAGACTTCAAAACTCTCAAAACCGGCCGAAAATCTCAAACTGAATCAATCAGACTTCAAAACTCTCAAAACCGGCCACAAATTTCAAACTGAATCAATCACACTTCAAAACTCTCATAATTGGCCGAAAATCTCAAACTGAATCAATCACACTTCAAAACTCTCAAAACCGGCCGAAAATCTCAAACTGAATCAATCAGACTTCAAAACTCTCAAAACCGGCCGAAAATCTCAAACTGAATCAATCAGACTTCAAAACTCTCAAAATTGGCCGAAAATCTCAAACTGAATCAATCAGACTTCAAAACTCTCAAAATCGGCCGAAAATCTCAAACTGAATCAATCAGACTTCAAAACTCTCAAAATCGGCCGAAAATCTCAAACTGAATCAATCAGACTTGAAAACTCTCAAAATCGGCCGAAAATCTCAAACTGAATCAATCAGACTTCAAAACTCTCAAAATCGGCCGAAAATCTCAAACTGAATCAATCAGACTTCAAAACTTTCAAAATCGGCCGAAAATCTCAAACTGAATCAATCAGACTTTAAAACTCTCAAAATCGGCCGAAAATCTCAAACTGAATCAATCAGACTTCAAAACTCTCAAAACCGGCCGAAAATCTCAAACTGAATCAATCAGACTTCAAAACTCTCAAAACCGGCCACAAATCTCAAACTGAATCAATCAGACTTCAGAACTCTCAACATCGGCCGAAAATCTCAAACTGAATCAATCAGACTTCAAAACTCTCAAAACAGGCAGAAAATCTCAAACTGAATCAATCAGACTTCAAAACTCTCAAAACCGGCCGAAAATCTCAAACTGAATCAATCAGACTTCAAAACTCTCAAAACCGGCCGAAAATCTCAAACTGAATCAATCAGACTTCAAAACTCTCAAAACCGGCCACAAATCTCAAACTGAATCAATCACACTTCAAAACTCTCATAATTGGCCGAAAATCTCAAACTGAATCAATCACACTTCAAAACTCTCAAAACCGGCCGAAAATCTCAAACTGAATCAATCACACTTCAAAACTCTCAAAACAGGCCGAAAATCTCAAACTGAATCAATCAGACTTCAAAACTCTCAAAATCGGCCGAAAATCTCAAACTGAATCAATCAGACTTCAAAACTCTCAAAACCGGCAGAAAATCTCAAACTGAATCAATCAGACTTCAAAACTCTCAAAACCGGCAGAAAATCTCAAACTGAATCAATCAGACTTCAAAACTCTCAAAATCGGCCGAAAATCTCAAACTGAATCAATCAGACTTCAAAACTCTCAAAACCGGCCACAAATCTCAAACTGAATCAATCAGACTTCAAAACTCTCAAAACCGGCCACAAATCTCAAACTGAATCAATCACACTTCAAAACTCTCATAATTGGCCGAAAATCTCAAACTGAATCAATCAGACTTCAAAACTCTCAAAACCGGCAGAAAATCTCAAACTGAATCAATCAGACTTCAAAACTCTCAAAACCGGCAGAAAATCTCAAACTGAATCAATCAGACTTCAAAACTCTCAAAATCGGCCGAAAATCTCAAACTGAATCAATCAGACTTCAAAACTCTCAAAATCGGCCGAAAATCTCAAACTGAATCAATCAGACTTCAAAACTCTCAAAATCGGCCGAAAATCTCAAACTGAATCAATCAGACTTGAAAGCTCTCAAACTCGGCCGAAAATCTCAAACTGAATCAATCAGTCTTCAAAACTCTCAAAATCGGCCGAAAATCTCAAACTGAATCAATCAGACTTCAAAACTCTCAAAATCGGCCGAAAATCTCAAACTGAATCAATCAGACTTTAAAACTCTCAACATCGGCCGAAAATCTCAAACTGAATCAATCAGACTTCAAAACTCTCAAAATCGGCCAAAAATCTCAAACTGAATCTATCAGACTTCAAAACTCTCAAAACCGGCCGAAAATCTCAAACTGAATAAATCAGACTTCAAAACTCTCAAAACCGGCCGAAAATCTCAAACTGAATCAATCAGACTTCAAAACTCTCAAAATCGGCCGAAAATCTCAAACTGAATCAATCAGACTTCAAAACTCTCAAAACCGGCCGAAAATCTCAAACTGAATCAATCATACTTCAAAACTCTCAAAACCGGCCACAAATCTCAAACTGAATCAATCACACTTCAAAACTCTCATAATTGGCCGAAAATCTCAAACTGAATCAATCAGACTTCAAAACTCTCAAAACCGGCCGAAAATCTCAAACTGAATCAATCAGACTTCAAAACTCTCAAAACCGGCCGAAAATCTCAAACTGAATCAATCAGACTTCAAAACTCTCAAAACCGGCCGAACATCTCAAACTGAATCAATCAGACTTCAAAACTCTCAAAATCGGCAGAAAATCTCAAACTGAATCAATCAGACTTCAAAACTCTCAACATCGGCCGAAAATCTGAAACTGAATCAATCAGACTTCAAAACTCTCAAAATCGGCCGAAAATCTCAAACTGAATCAATCAGACTTCAAAACTCTCAAAACCGGCCGAAAATCTCAAACTGAATCAATCAGACTTCAAAACTCTCAAAACCGGCAGAAAATCTCAAACTGAATCAATCAGACTTCAAAACTCTCAACATCGGCCGAAAATCTCAAACTGAATCAATCAGACTTCAAAACTCTCAACATCGGCCGAAAATCTCAAACTGAATCAATCAGACTTCAAAACTCTCAAAATCGGCCGAAAATCTCAAACTGAATCAATCAGACTTCAAAACTCTCAAAACCGGCCGAAAATCTCAAACTGAATCAATCAGACTTCAAAACTCTCAAAACCGGCAGAAAATCTCAAACTGAATCAATCAGACTTCAAAACTCTCAAAATCGGCCAAAATCTCAAACTGAATCAATCAGACTTCAAAACTCTCAACATCGGCCGAAAATCTCAAACTGAATCAATCAGACTTCAAAACTCTCAACATCGGCCGAAAATCTCAAACTGAATCAATCAGACTTCAAAACTCTCAAAACCGGCCGAAAATCTCAAACTGAATCAATCAGACTTCAAAACTCTCAAAACCGGCCGAAAATCTCAAACTGAATCAATCAGACTTCAAAACTCTCAAAACCGGCCGAAAATCTCAAACTGAATCAATCAGACTTCAAAACTCTCAAAACTGGCCGAAAATCTCAAACTGAATCAATCAGACTTCAAAACTCTCAAAATCGGCCGAAAATCTCAAACTGAATCAATCAGACTTCAAAACTCTCAAAATCGGCCGAAAATCTCAAACTGAATCAATCAGACTTGAAAACTCTCAAAATCGGCCGAAAATCTCAAACTGAATCAATCAGACTTTAAAACTCTCAAAATCGGCCGAAAATCTCAAACTGAATCAATCAGACTTCAAAACTCTCAAAATCGGCCGAAAATCTCAAACTGAATCAATCAGACTTTAAAACTCTCAAAATCGGCCGAAAATCTCAAACTGAATCAATCAGACTTCAAAACTCTCAAAACCGGCCGAAAATCTCAAACTGAATCAATCAGACTTCAAAACTCTCAAAACCGGCCACAAATCTCAAACTGAATCAATCAGTCTTCAGAACTCTCAACATCGGCCGAAAATCTCAAACTGAATCAATCAGACTTCAAAACTCTCAACATCGGCCGAAAATCTCAAACTGAATCAATCAGACTTCAAAACTCTCAAAACCGGCCACAAATCTCAAACTGAATCAATCAGACTTCAAAACTCTCAACATCGGCCGAAAATCTCAAACTGAATCAATCAGACTTCAAAACTCTCAACATCGGCCGAAAATCTCAAACTGAATCAATCAGACTTCAAAACTCTCAAAACCGGCCGAAAATCTCAAACTGAATCAATCAGACTTCAAAACTCTCAAAACCGGCCGAAAATCTCAAACTGAATCAATCAGACTTCAAAACTCTCAAAACCGGCCGAAAATCTCAAACTGAATCAATCAGACTTCAAAACTCTCAAAACTGGCCGAAAATCTCAAACTGAATCAATCAGACTTCAAAACTCTCAAAACCGGCCGAAAATCTCAAACTGAATCAATCAGACTTCAAAACTCTCAAAACCAGCCGAAAATCTCAAACTGAATCAATCAGACTTCAAAACTCTCAAAACCGGCCGAAAATCTCAAACTGAATCAATCAGACTTCAAAACTCTCAAAACCGGCCGAAAATCTCAAACTGAATCAATCAGACTTCAAAACTCTCAAAATCGGCCGAAAATCTCAAACTGAATCAATCAGACATCAAAACTCTGAAAACCGGCCGAAAATCTCAAACTGAATCCAACAGACTTCAAAACTATCAAAACCGGCCGAAAATCTCAAACTGAATCAATCAGACTTCAAAACTCTCAAAACCGGCCGAAAATCTCAAACTGAATCAATCAGACTTCAAAACTCTCAAAACCGGCCGAAAATCTCAAACTGAATCAATCAGACTTCAAAACTCCCAAAATCGGCCGAAAATCTCAAACTGAATCAATCAGACATCAAAACTCTCAAAACCGGCCAAAAATCTCAAATTAAATCAATCAGACTTCAAAACTCTCAAAATCGGCCAAAAATCTCAAACTGAATCAATCAGACTTCAAAACTCTCAAAACCGGCCGAAAATCTCAAATTAAATCAATCAGACTTCAAAACTCTCAACATCGGCCGAAAATCTCAAACTGAATCAATCAGACTTCAAAACTCTCAA